>NW_028291705.1:0-218684 GCF_059453375.1 Lepisosteus platostomus
GTAAAACACTTGCTGTTACCCTTTTTTCAATGTCAGATTCCCCCCATTCTTTTTTCCGTACCCTCCTCTTCTTCCTTACCCTTAACCACCCTTCCTCATTCTTCCCACCTTCCGCCTTAACCATAACCTCCCTCTTCTTCTCAGCTACCTCTTGCATTATACTAATCTGTTGTTCACTCACACTCTCCAACTTCTCCACACTCACTGATTCATCCACAGACCTTTCACTGTCTTCATCTATATCACTCGCCCGTACACTCTCCACACACCTATCACTGTCTTCATCTATATCACTCCCCCGTGCACTCTCCACACCCCTATCACTGTCTCCATCTATGTCACTCGCCCGTACACTCTCCACACTTCTTCTGTTCACAGTGACACAACTGACCCTTTTCCCTTCCCCCTTCCGTTCCTTCATCTCAACTTTTTGACAATGCTTATAACCAAAACCAATCTTCCCACAAGAATGACACCGCACACAATCTCTTGTCACATGATCCCGCGACTGACACCAACTGCATAACACTGTTGTACATTGCACAGCATAATGACCTCTATCCCCACACCTTCTACATGTTAGGGGCTGTCCCGGATAAACCAGGTACCCCCTTCGTGATTCGTTTCCAAAAAACGCAGGAGGGTGAATCACCTCCCCTCCACCTACTATATCCATATACAGTCTCACCCAAAACACCCATTTCCCATCCCACACTCCATCATTGTCCAAATCCTTCTTTCCTTCACCTTGCAAAAACACATATCGCTGCAAGAAGGAAGCAATTTCCTCCTCTGTAACAAACGGATCCGATACCCATACCGTCATCCGAAGCAATTGTCCCGCAAACATCGGCTCCACATGAAAAAGGCTCAGCGGAGCCTCCCCCTTCCTTTCTTGTACCGTCTTCCACAAATCCAAACAAAGATCCCCCGACGCCAAAGTCAATTCAAACACTCCCCGTTTGCCGAAATCCTGTAAACACATCATATCCGAAAACCGTAAATCAAAGAAACTAGTCAAAAACAACTTGAACTTATCCCTTGTCCAGTTTTCCAGTCCTTCCCGGCTCCGAAGCGAGAAACGCAGGGAGTTCTTCCTCCACTCCTTCCTCGCCCAAGGGAACCCGGCCATCGCAACAAACGCCATCCTCAGCCCACTTCCGATCTCTCCAAACAATCCTGACGTCCTCTGGTCTCGTCCACAGCACGGCAAATCCTCCACGTCTCCAACAGCACCGCTCTCCCGACTCCAGCATCCACGTTCCAGCCCTTCCGGTTACTCCATCATTCCGTCCATTCCATCCGTCCCTCGCCTTCCCGACCCTCTGACCAAGATCTCGGAATTGCGGGCTTGCCGGCTTAAACCTTGATCTTAGCCAAAAGGCCGAGAAGCGATGCCCACAAAGGCGCGGACCGACGCGCGGGCGTTCCGCTGGCGCACAGTGGCGCAGGCCGACTCCTCTGGAGCCCGGGACCCGCGCAGCTGCCGGCCTCCCTGCAGCCAGAGGCCTGCCGCGGGACTCTGCTCCCCCTCTCTCTTGCCTGCCCGCCTGCCTTCCTGCCAGTCCCGGGCGGGGGCCCTGCTCTTTGATCTTCTGTCAACGGCCCGACAACGACCGCAGCCGCAGGGGGCGCCAGCCGCCCGGCCTCCTTAGCTTAGGCCCCTCCCACCGGCAGCAGCTGCGCCCAACCGGCTGCAAGCCAAAGCCGAGCGCCAGCACCTGCGGGCAGAGGCAAGGGGCAGCTCTCTCTCGGGAGGGAGGGAGGGACGGGGACGCGCGCGCACACACGCCTGCCTGCCTGCCTGCCGAAAAAAAAGAAAGAAAAGGTGGATATACTAAGTTTTTTGGAGGGAAAACGCCCAGCTGTCGAAAGGGGCCCGCCTGCAGGGACGGGGACGGACACGCACGCAAGCAAGCAAGCAAGCAAGCAAGCAAGCAAGCAAGCCACGCCTGCCTCCCTGGGAA
Organism: Lepisosteus platostomus; assembly: GCF_059453375.1. Taxonomy (NCBI): domain Eukaryota; kingdom Metazoa; phylum Chordata; class Actinopteri; order Semionotiformes; family Lepisosteidae; genus Lepisosteus; species Lepisosteus platostomus. The sequence goes on from NW_028291705.1 coordinate 1,968, forward strand.
AAGGCTGAAAAACCTAAGTTTTTTGGAGGGAAAACGCACGGGAGCCGAAAAGGGGGCCGGCCTGCTTGCCCAGAGAGTCGAGACGCGGGAAAGCGCACAGAGGGAGCACGGGAACCGAGAGGGCGAGAGAGAGACAGAACACAGAGACACACAGATGGGGGACGAGGGACGAGACCCGAGAAGAAGGAGCTCCAGTCCACTTCGCTTGCTTGCTCGCTCGCTCGCTAGCTAGCTAGCTACCTAGCTACCTACGTCTGTCTTTTCACCGCTGAGAGAAGGTGGTGCACCGCTCCCGGAGGCGCTGCAATACCGGGCCGATGCGTGGAGAGGACGGAGCAAGCTCCTGATCCAGCTCCCTGTTCCAAAAATCCGTTTAATATGTGGTCCCCCGATGGGGGACGTATCAGATATTAAACTGATAAGAACAGATACTACACTTGATCTTAGCCAAAAGGCCGAGAAGCGATGCCCACAAAGGCGCGGACCGACGCGCGGGCGTTCCGCTGGCGCACAGTGGCGCAGGCCGACTCCTCTGGAGCCCGGGACCCGCGCAGCTGCCGGCCTCCCTGCAGCCAGAGGCCTGCCGCGGGACTCTGCTCCCCCTCTCTCTTGCCTGCCCGCCTGCCTTCCTGCCAGTCCCGGGCGGGGGCCCTGCTCTTTGATCTTCTGTCAACGGCCCGACAACGACCGCAGCCGCAGGGGGCGCCAGCCGCCCGGCCTCCTTAGCTTAGGCCCCTCCCACCGGCAGCAGCTGCGCCCAACCGGCTGCAAGCCAAAGCCGAGCGCCAGCACCTGCGGGCAGAGGCAAGGGGCAGCTCTCTCTCGGGAGGGAGGGAGGGACGGGGACGCGCGCGCACACACGCCTGCCTGCCTGCCTGCCGAAAAAAAAGAAAGAAAAGGTGGATATACTAAGTTTTTTGGAGGGAAAACGCCCAGCTGTCGAAAGGGGCCCGCCTGCAGGGACGGGGACGGACACGCACGCAAGCAAGCAAGCAAGCAAGCAAGCAAGCAAGCAAGCCACGCCTGCCTCCCTGGGAAAAGGCTGAAAAACCTAAGTTTTTTGGAGGGAAAACGCACGGGAGCCGAAAAGGGGGCCGGCCTGCTTGCCCAGAGAGTCGAGACGCGGGAAAGCGCACAGAGGGAGCACGGGAACCGAGAGGGCGAGAGAGAGACAGAACACAGAGACACACAGATGGGGGACGAGGGACGAGACCCGAGAAGAAGGAGCTCCAGTCCACTTCGCTTGCTTGCTCGCTCGCTCGCTAGCTAGCTAGCTACCTAGCTACCTACGTCTGTCTTTTCACCGCTGAGAGAAGGTGGTGCACCGCTCCCGGAGGCGCTGCAATACCGGGCCGATGCGTGGAGAGGACGGAGCAAGCTCCTGATCCAGCTCCCTGTTCCAAAAATCCGTTTAATATGTGGTCCCCCGATGGGGGACGTATCAGATATTAAACTGATAAGAACAGATTTTTTTTTTTTTTTTTTTTTTTTATTACAAAAATAACAAAATCTCAAACTATCTACAGAAAGGAAGAACTAATGGCAACAATGCAACACAAAGCAAAACCAACGGTACCAAAGAAACAAAACAAAATCACAGTTAACCAAATCAAGACATACAATGTACCAGTAACCCCTTCCACCTTTCTTTTGCGGCGTGGAGTCCTCTTTTACGGATATCTAAGATGATTTCACATTTCACTCGGTACAACAGTCGATTATACAACCCCGTCACACTTAATTGAACCCCATTTTTGACCAGGCCATTCCGCGCCTTCCACAGTTCCAGTTTCACATGACTCAGGAGCACCCACAATGCCCAGATCGTCTCCCGGGGATACACGTCTGTCTTTAAACCGTATAAAACCACATTCAAAGTAAGTGCAAAATTCAGAGCAATCATACCAAACAATAAGCTGCATTTTGCCCACACTCTCCCCGCATACACACAGTCCCAAAAAACATGGCGAATGGACTCCAAATGGTTACACGTCGCCCTCGGACAGTGCATCTGCAAAGACAGTTTGTGGCGATGCAAGACCTCTCGCACAGGGAGCCGCCGCCATGCGATGAACCAGTTCAGATCCATCAGGTCGTGCTGTAAGCCTCTGGGCTGAATCCTGCTCCACACGTCCTTGGGCAGCCCCCCGACCAGGTCCACTGTGCTGCTGGCCATCACCGTCCCGTACAAGGCCCTGTGGTCGGACAACACCCTGCCTTCCAGCCCCTGCGCATACTTGCCGATCCACCGGTAGGCCTGACGATAATGCCAGGGCATGTCCTCTCCATGGGGCGCCTTGTTGTCCCACTCAAAAACCACCCTCAACCTTCCCGCCAACCAAAACCGAACAAAATACACCCCCACATGTTCCACAGGCTTCTTCGAGGCTGCACACAATGAGGAAACAAAAAAACAGGACAATTTAGTGGGCAAAGATGGAACCCCCCTTCCTCCCTCCTCAATAGGTCGACACATGTCCACACGCCCGATGTATTCGTATTTTTTGCCCCACATAAACCAGAAAACCTCCCTCGTCAAATATCGGTTGAGCCTCAAAGGCATGGGGTAAACTGAGGCCAAGTACCCTAAGAGCGCCAGCACCTCGATCTTAATGATAAGGGCCTTCCCCACGTAAGTCAGACCCTTATTCTTCCAGCTCCCCAAACGTAATCGTACCTTCTCCAGCCTCTCAAGCCAGTTATAATTGGCCGCGTCTCCCTCTTTAAAATGCACACCCAAGATTTTCAAGGGGCCCCTGCACACTTGTAGTCCCCCCACTCCATCCTGTCGATCTCTCCACCTGCCAAAGAATTTAATGTGGCTCTTCCCTCTGTTCAATTTGGCCCCGGAGGCCTTGGCAAAAACCACCAGATGATTTAGCGCCCCCTGCAGGTCCACATCGGAAGCCATGAATAGAGTGACATCATCAGCATATAGGGCAATTCTAGCCCTCTCCCCACCACTCCCAGGCACCAAGACACCCTCTATTTTTGGGTCAGCACACACCAACCGGGCATAGGCCTCGATATACAACACAAAAAGCAGTGGAGAGAGAGGGCACCCCTGTCTCACTCCCGCATCCTGCCACACCATACCTCCGACGTGCCCGTTGAGCAAAATTTTGCTCCCCACCTCCCTATACAAAAGCCGGACCCAACCAATAAAACGAGGACCGAACCCCATACGGTCCATTACCCGCCATAAAAAACCGCGAGACACCCTGTCAAAAGCCTTTTCCAAATCGAGGCTGACTAGCATAAAAGGGACATCTCTCTGCCCCGACCAGGCAATAACATCCCTCACCAGTTGCAGGGGCCAGCTAATCCTCCGCCCTCGGACCCCACAGGTCTGTTCTTTTCCCACAACTGCTGGGAGCACCTGTTTCAGCCTGTTCACCAAAGCCTTCGCCAGAATCTTATAATCGGCGCACAGCAATGTCAAGGGTCTCCAATTTCTCAAGTCCGTAGCCTCTCCCTTTTTATACAGAAGTATTAATAGGCCCGTCCTCATAGAGGTTCCCAGGTAACCTACTTCCAGGGCCTCATTTAAGACTAAAAGCAAGATGTCCTTCAACTCTTCCCAAAAGACAGAATAAAATTCTACCGGCAAGCCGTCCATACCAGGCACCTTACCCTTTTTCAGGCCACGCATTGCTACTGCCAGTTCTCTTACTGTAAAGGCCCCTTCCAAGCCTGCCCGTTCCTCATCCGTGAGCGCAGACGCCACCGACCTTAAAACATGCTCCACGGCTGCGACTTCCGTTTCCTGCTTTGAAAACAGCTCCTGATAAAAGTCCGTTGCGACACGCAACATACCATCCTTATCAGTCACTATTTTGCCCTGTCCATCCCGCAACCCTTCCACCACTCTCTTACACTGCCTTTCCTTCATACTCCGGAATTGAAAGGAGGAGCATGTTTCTTTAAACTGCAGATTGTCTATGTGAGCTTTAAACAGGTATCTCCGAGCCCTGGTTTCGTAAAAGCTCCTCAACTGCTCCTTTTGCCTATTGATGTCCTCAAAGTCCACGGCCATACCTTTATTACAGTTCTCATATAATAAAGTCAGGCGCTCCTGTAGCAATCGCCCCTCCTTCTTTTCCTGCACCTGCCTCTCCGTGCAATAGGCCCTAGTGACCCGTTGAATCCGTCTTTTGACCATATCCCACCATCTTAACAGAGAAGACTGCTCACTCCTCTCCACCCACAACTTCTCCAATTCCCGTTTTATCAAGGTTCTATAAGCTGCCTCTTCTAAAACCTCGGTGTTCAACCTCCAACACCCCTTTCCAAACTTGGAGCCTGAGCCAGCTATTTCGACCCTTACCAGGTCGTGGTCAGAATGCCAAAAGGGTGAGATAGATGCACTCTCTACCACCAGCCCCCGGGAGGAAAAGACATAGTCCAACCTCCTGGACTGCCCCCTCGAATTTCTCCAAGTGGGGCCCGTCTTCCCTTTTGTGGCTCTAGCGACACAGTCCACCAAACCATACTGCCCCAACATTCTGTGTATGAACCTAACGTCAGGGTGATCCTTATCTGCCAAGTCGAGATTAAAATCGCCACCTATGATCACCTTCCTATTAGTCAGACAAAAAGGGGCCAAGTTTGCAAGAAAAGTGGTTCTTTGTGAGGCGACAGCAGGAGCGTACACACCTAAAAACCGAAAACTACACTCACCCATACATACATCCACGCTCATTAGCCTACCGGCCACGCCCACCTCACACCCTTCCACCACCAACTCATGAGTCCCAAACAAGACCCCAACCCCCGAAGAGTGTACTCCGCCCACACTCCATCTAGAAGGGCCCTTGACCCATTCGTTTGCAAAGGATGCCACGTCTCTACTGTCCTTTAGATGCACTTCCTGCAGAAAGCACACCGTGAAATCCTGAGACTTCAAGAAACTAAAAACTGCCGTCCTCTTTGCCCTATCTCGCAACCCCCTTACATTGATTGAAAGAACTTTCGCCATAGAGATTTCAGCAAAAACCTTTCTGAGCCCACTTTCGCACTAGACAAGAGAACCGCAAATACACTTCTCTAATATCTCTCTCATCCGCACCACACACCAGTAAGCCACTCAATCTCTCCCTCGACTTTTCTGGTTCCACTCTCACATTCTTATACCGTCGCAACATCTCAACAATTCCCCCCATCTCAGAAGGAAACACGACGGTCCCATGCACTAATTTACATAAATTCAAAAACTCCCTCGGCACCACCAACTTTGCCCGCAACATGTCCCGTTTCTTAACCCTTTTCTGTTCGAAATTGAATTCGTCCTTCTCAATGGCTTCTATCCACTCCCTCAGCAAATCTTCCAGTTGATACCTCTTCCTTCGCACTTCCCCATTGTTTTCAGCGTAGACGTGGAATGTTGACAGTTCACCCCAAACACCCACCGGCTTCAATCTTATTCCGGTCTTCTCGAAGACAGACCCGTCGAAAAATTCGGGCCATGTCACCGAGTCCGTTTCCATGTCCCACCTACAAAGTCTCACAAACTTGGAAGGTATTCCTGCATCAACCCAAACTTCCTCAGGCGTTTTACCCACCAAGCTGCAATCTCCCTCTTGCACACTTACAGGCGCTTCGTCCACGCTCAGCACCGGCCCTGGAGAACAGGAAGACGCCGCCAGCACATCCTGGAAATTAGGCATGGCGATCACAAGCTCTTTGCGTATAACCGCACCAACGGGCGCTGAACTATCCGACTCCGATTCCAGTTCCATCTCTTCTGTACTCCGCCCTGCCTTCCTGCTAGAGACCTCTTCCGGCTCCAAATTCTTCCTTTTTGCCTTGTGCTTTGTCAAAACCTGCTCTGTCTCCGCTTCGTCCACCTTCTCAGCCCAGCTGATTCCCCCAACCGCCGCCTTCATCACTTCCAGCCCAACCGGGCCTCCTGCCTCTACGTCTTGCACTCCACTTAAGGTAAGTTCAGACTCTAGCGATGTTTCAGCAACCACCTCTGTCTGAGCCTCCCCCCTTCCAGCCCCTGCACAAGCCTCCGTCTCCATGCTACCCGCCTCCTCCAAAACTCCTTGACGACTAGCTTCAGGAGCACGTGAAGCTGAACCTGCGTCCCGCACTACTGCTGCGAAACTCTTCGTCCTCTGGGTGCAATCCCTGAACATGTGCCCCACACCCCCACACAGATTACATTTAACGCCTGCAGTGCATTGCGCAGCCAAGTGCCCCACACCCTCGCAGTTCCGGCACACCACCTCACGGCAGTCGACCACATTATGGCCCGGCTGTCCACAACGCCGACACACAGCGGGCTGTCCGTAGTAATAACAATACCCTCTGTTAGAGCCTAACTGAAAGGATGCTGGGGGGTGCAAAAGGCCATCGGGAGCCTTAACATCAGTCCGAAACCTCACCCTGTAGCGCCATTTCCCCGTCCAGTACTTCTTCCTGTCAATTATCCTCTCTCCCACGCCTTGTATGTCCACAAAACGCTTCAGATAACAAACGATATCCTCCTCTGGCATATATGGGTTAAACATGGCTACAGTTAAGGTCTTCAACTCCCGGGCAAACAGAGGTTCGATAATGTAGTCAGAAAAAGGCTTCACATTCTGTTTTCCATTAGCCGTGCTCCAAACCCTCCGAACTAAATCCTCAGAAATAAGCGATAAGTCAAAGGTCTTCTTACCCGGGAAGTCCTGCAAACAATAGACGTCCTCGGGTCGCAACTGTAGAGCAGTCTGCATAACCTCTTCCTCGAAGACATCCCGGGAGTCCAAATCCCTCTTCGCTCCACCGTCCCGCAGCACGAACCGCACAGCATACCGAAATCTTCCCTCACGCAGTCTTGCAGCTCCTTCCATTGCAGCAAAAAAAACCTGGCCGGAAAGCTCCGCCAAAAAAGGAAATCCGGGAAAAAAACCCCTGGCGCCGATCCCTCCTCTCTCTTGACTGTTCCTCCAGCCGCGGGCCTGCCACGTACTGGAATCGCAGCCAAAAGGCCGAGAAGCGATGCCCACAAAGGCGCGGACCGACGCGCGGGCGTTCCGCTGGCGCACAGTGGCGCAGGCCGACTCCTCTGGAGCCCGGGACCCGCGCAGCTGCCGGCCTCCCTGCAGCCAGAGGCCTGCCGCGGGACTCTGCTCCCCCTCTCTCTTGCCTGCCCGCCTGCCTTCCTGCCAGTCCCGGGCGGGGGCCCTGCTCTTTGATCTTCTGTCAACGGCCCGACAACGACCGCAGCCGCAGGGGGCGCCAGCCGCCCGGCCTCCTTAGCTTAGGCCCCTCCCACCGGCAGCAGCTGCGCCCAACCGGCTGCAAGCCAAAGCCGAGCGCCAGCACCTGCGGGCAGAGGCAAGGGGCAGCTCTCTCTCGGGAGGGAGGGAGGGACGGGGACGCGCGCGCACACACGCCTGCCTGCCTGCCTGCCGAAAAAAAAGAAAGAAAAGGTGGATATACTAAGTTTTTTGGAGGGAAAACGCCCAGCTGTCGAAAGGGGCCCGCCTGCAGGGACGGGGACGGACACGCACGCAAGCAAGCAAGCAAGCAAGCAAGCAAGCAAGCAAGCCACGCCTGCCTCCCTGGGAAAAGGCTGAAAAACCTAAGTTTTTTGGAGGGAAAACGCACGGGAGCCGAAAAGGGGGCCGGCCTGCTTGCCCAGAGAGTCGAGACGCGGGAAAGCGCACAGAGGGAGCACGGGAACCGAGAGGGCGAGAGAGAGACAGAACACAGAGACACACAGATGGGGGACGAGGGACGAGACCCGAGAAGAAGGAGCTCCAGTCCACTTCGCTTGCTTGCTCGCTCGCTCGCTAGCTAGCTAGCTACCTAGCTACCTACGTCTGTCTTTTCACCGCTGAGAGAAGGTGGTGCACCGCTCCCGGAGGCGCTGCAATACCGGGCCGATGCGTGGAGAGGACGGAGCAAGCTCCTGATCCAGCTCCCTGTTCCAAAAATCCGTTTAATATGTGGTCCCCCGATGGGGGACGTATCAGATATTAAACTGATAAGAACAGATACTACACTTGATCTTAGCCAAAAGGCCGAGAAGCGATGCCCACAAAGGCGCGGACCGACGCGCGGGCGTTCCGCTGGCGCACAGTGGCGCAGGCCGACTCCTCTGGAGCCCGGGACCCGCGCAGCTGCCGGCCTCCCTGCAGCCAGAGGCCTGCCGCGGGACTCTGCTCCCCCTCTCTCTTGCCTGCCCGCCTGCCTTCCTGCCAGTCCCGGGCGGGGGCCCTGCTCTTTGATCTTCTGTCAACGGCCCGACAACGACCGCAGCCGCAGGGGGCGCCAGCCGCCCGGCCTCCTTAGCTTAGGCCCCTCCCACCGGCAGCAGCTGCGCCCAACCGGCTGCAAGCCAAAGCCGAGCGCCAGCACCTGCGGGCAGAGGCAAGGGGCAGCTCTCTCTCGGGAGGGAGGGAGGGACGGGGACGCGCGCGCACACACGCCTGCCTGCCTGCCTGCCGAAAAAAAAGAAAGAAAAGGTGGATATACTAAGTTTTTTGGAGGGAAAACGCCCAGCTGTCGAAAGGGGCCCGCCTGCAGGGACGGGGACGGACACGCACGCAAGCAAGCAAGCAAGCAAGCAAGCAAGCAAGCAAGCCACGCCTGCCTCCCTGGGAAAAGGCTGAAAAACCTAAGTTTTTTGGAGGGAAAACGCACGGGAGCCGAAAAGGGGGCCGGCCTGCTTGCCCAGAGAGTCGAGACGCGGGAAAGCGCACAGAGGGAGCACGGGAACCGAGAGGGCGAGAGAGAGACAGAACACAGAGACACACAGATGGGGGACGAGGGACGAGACCCGAGAAGAAGGAGCTCCAGTCCACTTCGCTTGCTTGCTCGCTCGCTCGCTAGCTAGCTAGCTACCTAGCTACCTACGTCTGTCTTTTCACCGCTGAGAGAAGGTGGTGCACCGCTCCCGGAGGCGCTGCAATACCGGGCCGATGCGTGGAGAGGACGGAGCAAGCTCCTGATCCAGCTCCCTGTTCCAAAAATCCGTTTAATATGTGGTCCCCCGATGGGGGACGTATCAGATATTAAACTGATAAGAACAGATACTACACTTGATCTTAGCCAAAAGGCCGAGAAGCGATGCCCACAAAGGCGCGGACCGACGCGCGGGCGTTCCGCTGGCGCACAGTGGCGCAGGCCGACTCCTCTGGAGCCCGGGACCCGCGCAGCTGCCGGCCTCCCTGCAGCCAGAGGCCTGCCGCGGGACTCTGCTCCCCCTCTCTCTTGCCTGCCCGCCTGCCTTCCTGCCAGTCCCGGGCGGGGGCCCTGCTCTTTGATCTTCTGTCAACGGCCCGACAACGACCGCAGCCGCAGGGGGCGCCAGCCGCCCGGCCTCCTTAGCTTAGGCCCCTCCCACCGGCAGCAGCTGCGCCCAACCGGCTGCAAGCCAAAGCCGAGCGCCAGCACCTGCGGGCAGAGGCAAGGGGCAGCTCTCTCTCGGGAGGGAGGGAGGGACGGGGACGCGCGCGCACACACGCCTGCCTGCCTGCCTGCCGAAAAAAAAGAAAGAAAAGGTGGATATACTAAGTTTTTTGGAGGGAAAACGCCCAGCTGTCGAAAGGGGCCCGCCTGCAGGGACGGGGACGGACACGCACGCAAGCAAGCAAGCAAGCAAGCAAGCAAGCAAGCAAGCCACGCCTGCCTCCCTGGGAAAAGGCTGAAAAACCTAAGTTTTTTGGAGGGAAAACGCACGGGAGCCGAAAAGGGGGCCGGCCTGCTTGCCCAGAGAGTCGAGACGCGGGAAAGCGCACAGAGGGAGCACGGGAACCGAGAGGGCGAGAGAGAGACAGAACACAGAGACACACAGATGGGGGACGAGGGACGAGACCCGAGAAGAAGGAGCTCCAGTCCACTTCGCTTGCTTGCTCGCTCGCTCGCTAGCTAGCTAGCTACCTAGCTACCTACGTCTGTCTTTTCACCGCTGAGAGAAGGTGGTGCACCGCTCCCGGAGGCGCTGCAATACCGGGCCGATGCGTGGAGAGGACGGAGCAAGCTCCTGATCCAGCTCCCTGTTCCAAAAATCCGTTTAATATGTGGTCCCCCGATGGGGGACGTATCAGATATTAAACTGATAAGAACAGATACTACACTTGATCTTAGCCAAAAGGCCGAGAAGCGATGCCCACAAAGGCGCGGACCGACGCGCGGGCGTTCCGCTGGCGCACAGTGGCGCAGGCCGACTCCTCTGGAGCCCGGGACCCGCGCAGCTGCCGGCCTCCCTGCAGCCAGAGGCCTGCCGCGGGACTCTGCTCCCCCTCTCTCTTGCCTGCCCGCCTGCCTTCCTGCCAGTCCCGGGCGGGGGCCCTGCTCTTTGATCTTCTGTCAACGGCCCGACAACGACCGCAGCCGCAGGGGGCGCCAGCCGCCCGGCCTCCTTAGCTTAGGCCCCTCCCACCGGCAGCAGCTGCGCCCAACCGGCTGCAAGCCAAAGCCGAGCGCCAGCACCTGCGGGCAGAGGCAAGGGGCAGCTCTCTCTCGGGAGGGAGGGAGGGACGGGGACGCGCGCGCACACACGCCTGCCTGCCTGCCTGCCGAAAAAAAAGAAAGAAAAGGTGGATATACTAAGTTTTTTGGAGGGAAAACGCCCAGCTGTCGAAAGGGGCCCGCCTGCAGGGACGGGGACGGACACGCACGCAAGCAAGCAAGCAAGCAAGCAAGCAAGCAAGCAAGCCACGCCTGCCTCCCTGGGAAAAGGCTGAAAAACCTAAGTTTTTTGGAGGGAAAACGCACGGGAGCCGAAAAGGGGGCCGGCCTGCTTGCCCAGAGAGTCGAGACGCGGGAAAGCGCACAGAGGGAGCACGGGAACCGAGAGGGCGAGAGAGAGACAGAACACAGAGACACACAGATGGGGGACGAGGGACGAGACCCGAGAAGAAGGAGCTCCAGTCCACTTCGCTTGCTTGCTCGCTCGCTCGCTAGCTAGCTAGCTACCTAGCTACCTACGTCTGTCTTTTCACCGCTGAGAGAAGGTGGTGCACCGCTCCCGGAGGCGCTGCAATACCGGGCCGATGCGTGGAGAGGACGGAGCAAGCTCCTGATCCAGCTCCCTGTTCCAAAAATCCGTTTAATATGTGGTCCCCCGATGGGGGACGTATCAGATATTAAACTGATAAGAACAGATACTACACTTGATCTTAGCCAAAAGGCCGAGAAGCGATGCCCACAAAGGCGCGGACCGACGCGCGGGCGTTCCGCTGGCGCACAGTGGCGCAGGCCGACTCCTCTGGAGCCCGGGACCCGCGCAGCTGCCGGCCTCCCTGCAGCCAGAGGCCTGCCGCGGGACTCTGCTCCCCCTCTCTCTTGCCTGCCCGCCTGCCTTCCTGCCAGTCCCGGGCGGGGGCCCTGCTCTTTGATCTTCTGTCAACGGCCCGACAACGACCGCAGCCGCAGGGGGCGCCAGCCGCCCGGCCTCCTTAGCTTAGGCCCCTCCCACCGGCAGCAGCTGCGCCCAACCGGCTGCAAGCCAAAGCCGAGCGCCAGCACCTGCGGGCAGAGGCAAGGGGCAGCTCTCTCTCGGGAGGGAGGGAGGGACGGGGACGCGCGCGCACACACGCCTGCCTGCCTGCCTGCCGAAAAAAAAGAAAGAAAAGGTGGATATACTAAGTTTTTTGGAGGGAAAACGCCCAGCTGTCGAAAGGGGCCCGCCTGCAGGGACGGGGACGGACACGCACGCAAGCAAGCAAGCAAGCAAGCAAGCAAGCAAGCAAGCCACGCCTGCCTCCCTGGGAAAAGGCTGAAAAACCTAAGTTTTTTGGAGGGAAAACGCACGGGAGCCGAAAAGGGGGCCGGCCTGCTTGCCCAGAGAGTCGAGACGCGGGAAAGCGCACAGAGGGAGCACGGGAACCGAGAGGGCGAGAGAGAGACAGAACACAGAGACACACAGATGGGGGACGAGGGACGAGACCCGAGAAGAAGGAGCTCCAGTCCACTTCGCTTGCTTGCTCGCTCGCTCGCTAGCTAGCTAGCTACCTAGCTACCTACGTCTGTCTTTTCACCGCTGAGAGAAGGTGGTGCACCGCTCCCGGAGGCGCTGCAATACCGGGCCGATGCGTGGAGAGGACGGAGCAAGCTCCTGATCCAGCTCCCTGTTCCAAAAATCCGTTTAATATGTGGTCCCCCGATGGGGGACGTATCAGATATTAAACTGATAAGAACAGATACTACACTTGATCTTAGCCAAAAGGCCGAGAAGCGATGCCCACAAAGGCGCGGACCGACGCGCGGGCGTTCCGCTGGCGCACAGTGGCGCAGGCCGACTCCTCTGGAGCCCGGGACCCGCGCAGCTGCCGGCCTCCCTGCAGCCAGAGGCCTGCCGCGGGACTCTGCTCCCCCTCTCTCTTGCCTGCCCGCCTGCCTTCCTGCCAGTCCCGGGCGGGGGCCCTGCTCTTTGATCTTCTGTCAACGGCCCGACAACGACCGCAGCCGCAGGGGGCGCCAGCCGCCCGGCCTCCTTAGCTTAGGCCCCTCCCACCGGCAGCAGCTGCGCCCAACCGGCTGCAAGCCAAAGCCGAGCGCCAGCACCTGCGGGCAGAGGCAAGGGGCAGCTCTCTCTCGGGAGGGAGGGAGGGACGGGGACGCGCGCGCACACACGCCTGCCTGCCTGCCTGCCGAAAAAAAAGAAAGAAAAGGTGGATATACTAAGTTTTTTGGAGGGAAAACGCCCAGCTGTCGAAAGGGGCCCGCCTGCAGGGACGGGGACGGACACGCACGCAAGCAAGCAAGCAAGCAAGCAAGCAAGCAAGCAAGCCACGCCTGCCTCCCTGGGAAAAGGCTGAAAAACCTAAGTTTTTTGGAGGGAAAACGCACGGGAGCCGAAAAGGGGGCCGGCCTGCTTGCCCAGAGAGTCGAGACGCGGGAAAGCGCACAGAGGGAGCACGGGAACCGAGAGGGCGAGAGAGAGACAGAACACAGAGACACACAGATGGGGGACGAGGGACGAGACCCGAGAAGAAGGAGCTCCAGTCCACTTCGCTTGCTTGCTCGCTCGCTCGCTAGCTAGCTAGCTACCTAGCTACCTACGTCTGTCTTTTCACCGCTGAGAGAAGGTGGTGCACCGCTCCCGGAGGCGCTGCAATACCGGGCCGATGCGTGGAGAGGACGGAGCAAGCTCCTGATCCAGCTCCCTGTTCCAAAAATCCGTTTAATATGTGGTCCCCCGATGGGGGACGTATCAGATATTAAACTGATAAGAACAGATACTACACTTGATCTTAGCCAAAAGGCCGAGAAGCGATGCCCACAAAGGCGCGGACCGACGCGCGGGCGTTCCGCTGGCGCACAGTGGCGCAGGCCGACTCCTCTGGAGCCCGGGACCCGCGCAGCTGCCGGCCTCCCTGCAGCCAGAGGCCTGCCGCGGGACTCTGCTCCCCCTCTCTCTTGCCTGCCCGCCTGCCTTCCTGCCAGTCCCGGGCGGGGGCCCTGCTCTTTGATCTTCTGTCAACGGCCCGACAACGACCGCAGCCGCAGGGGGCGCCAGCCGCCCGGCCTCCTTAGCTTAGGCCCCTCCCACCGGCAGCAGCTGCGCCCAACCGGCTGCAAGCCAAAGCCGAGCGCCAGCACCTGCGGGCAGAGGCAAGGGGCAGCTCTCTCTCGGGAGGGAGGGAGGGACGGGGACGCGCGCGCACACACGCCTGCCTGCCTGCCTGCCGAAAAAAAAGAAAGAAAAGGTGGATATACTAAGTTTTTTGGAGGGAAAACGCCCAGCTGTCGAAAGGGGCCCGCCTGCAGGGACGGGGACGGACACGCACGCAAGCAAGCAAGCAAGCAAGCAAGCAAGCAAGCAAGCCACGCCTGCCTCCCTGGGAAAAGGCTGAAAAACCTAAGTTTTTTGGAGGGAAAACGCACGGGAGCCGAAAAGGGGGCCGGCCTGCTTGCCCAGAGAGTCGAGACGCGGGAAAGCGCACAGAGGGAGCACGGGAACCGAGAGGGCGAGAGAGAGACAGAACACAGAGACACACAGATGGGGGACGAGGGACGAGACCCGAGAAGAAGGAGCTCCAGTCCACTTCGCTTGCTTGCTCGCTCGCTCGCTAGCTAGCTAGCTACCTAGCTACCTACGTCTGTCTTTTCACCGCTGAGAGAAGGTGGTGCACCGCTCCCGGAGGCGCTGCAATACCGGGCCGATGCGTGGAGAGGACGGAGCAAGCTCCTGATCCAGCTCCCTGTTCCAAAAATCCGTTTAATATGTGGTCCCCCGATGGGGGACGTATCAGATATTAAACTGATAAGAACAGATACTACACTTGATCTTAGCCAAAAGGCCGAGAAGCGATGCCCACAAAGGCGCGGACCGACGCGCGGGCGTTCCGCTGGCGCACAGTGGCGCAGGCCGACTCCTCTGGAGCCCGGGACCCGCGCAGCTGCCGGCCTCCCTGCAGCCAGAGGCCTGCCGCGGGACTCTGCTCCCCCTCTCTCTTGCCTGCCCGCCTGCCTTCCTGCCAGTCCCGGGCGGGGGCCCTGCTCTTTGATCTTCTGTCAACGGCCCGACAACGACCGCAGCCGCAGGGGGCGCCAGCCGCCCGGCCTCCTTAGCTTAGGCCCCTCCCACCGGCAGCAGCTGCGCCCAACCGGCTGCAAGCCAAAGCCGAGCGCCAGCACCTGCGGGCAGAGGCAAGGGGCAGCTCTCTCTCGGGAGGGAGGGAGGGACGGGGACGCGCGCGCACACACGCCTGCCTGCCTGCCTGCCGAAAAAAAAGAAAGAAAAGGTGGATATACTAAGTTTTTTGGAGGGAAAACGCCCAGCTGTCGAAAGGGGCCCGCCTGCAGGGACGGGGACGGACACGCACGCAAGCAAGCAAGCAAGCAAGCAAGCAAGCAAGCAAGCCACGCCTGCCTCCCTGGGAAAAGGCTGAAAAACCTAAGTTTTTTGGAGGGAAAACGCACGGGAGCCGAAAAGGGGGCCGGCCTGCTTGCCCAGAGAGTCGAGACGCGGGAAAGCGCACAGAGGGAGCACGGGAACCGAGAGGGCGAGAGAGAGACAGAACACAGAGACACACAGATGGGGGACGAGGGACGAGACCCGAGAAGAAGGAGCTCCAGTCCACTTCGCTTGCTTGCTCGCTCGCTCGCTAGCTAGCTAGCTACCTAGCTACCTACGTCTGTCTTTTCACCGCTGAGAGAAGGTGGTGCACCGCTCCCGGAGGCGCTGCAATACCGGGCCGATGCGTGGAGAGGACGGAGCAAGCTCCTGATCCAGCTCCCTGTTCCAAAAATCCGTTTAATATGTGGTCCCCCGATGGGGGACGTATCAGATATTAAACTGATAAGAACAGATACTACACTTGATCTTAGCCAAAAGGCCGAGAAGCGATGCCCACAAAGGCGCGGACCGACGCGCGGGCGTTCCGCTGGCGCACAGTGGCGCAGGCCGACTCCTCTGGAGCCCGGGACCCGCGCAGCTGCCGGCCTCCCTGCAGCCAGAGGCCTGCCGCGGGACTCTGCTCCCCCTCTCTCTTGCCTGCCCGCCTGCCTTCCTGCCAGTCCCGGGCGGGGGCCCTGCTCTTTGATCTTCTGTCAACGGCCCGACAACGACCGCAGCCGCAGGGGGCGCCAGCCGCCCGGCCTCCTTAGCTTAGGCCCCTCCCACCGGCAGCAGCTGCGCCC
The DNA here is from genome assembly GCF_059453375.1 of Lepisosteus platostomus. Lineage (NCBI taxonomy): Eukaryota > Metazoa > Chordata > Actinopteri > Semionotiformes > Lepisosteidae > Lepisosteus > Lepisosteus platostomus. The sequence continues at coordinate 17,553 of NW_028291705.1, forward strand.
AACCGGCTGCAAGCCAAAGCCGAGCGCCAGCACCTGCGGGCAGAGGCAAGGGGCAGCTCTCTCTCGGGAGGGAGGGAGGGACGGGGACGCGCGCGCACACACGCCTGCCTGCCTGCCTGCCGAAAAAAAAGAAAGAAAAGGTGGATATACTAAGTTTTTTGGAGGGAAAACGCCCAGCTGTCGAAAGGGGCCCGCCTGCAGGGACGGGGACGGACACGCACGCAAGCAAGCAAGCAAGCAAGCAAGCAAGCAAGCAAGCCACGCCTGCCTCCCTGGGAAAAGGCTGAAAAACCTAAGTTTTTTGGAGGGAAAACGCACGGGAGCCGAAAAGGGGGCCGGCCTGCTTGCCCAGAGAGTCGAGACGCGGGAAAGCGCACAGAGGGAGCACGGGAACCGAGAGGGCGAGAGAGAGACAGAACACAGAGACACACAGATGGGGGACGAGGGACGAGACCCGAGAAGAAGGAGCTCCAGTCCACTTCGCTTGCTTGCTCGCTCGCTCGCTAGCTAGCTAGCTACCTAGCTACCTACGTCTGTCTTTTCACCGCTGAGAGAAGGTGGTGCACCGCTCCCGGAGGCGCTGCAATACCGGGCCGATGCGTGGAGAGGACGGAGCAAGCTCCTGATCCAGCTCCCTGTTCCAAAAATCCGTTTAATATGTGGTCCCCCGATGGGGGACGTATCAGATATTAAACTGATAAGAACAGATACTACACTTGATCTTAGCCAAAAGGCCGAGAAGCGATGCCCACAAAGGCGCGGACCGACGCGCGGGCGTTCCGCTGGCGCACAGTGGCGCAGGCCGACTCCTCTGGAGCCCGGGACCCGCGCAGCTGCCGGCCTCCCTGCAGCCAGAGGCCTGCCGCGGGACTCTGCTCCCCCTCTCTCTTGCCTGCCCGCCTGCCTTCCTGCCAGTCCCGGGCGGGGGCCCTGCTCTTTGATCTTCTGTCAACGGCCCGACAACGACCGCAGCCGCAGGGGGCGCCAGCCGCCCGGCCTCCTTAGCTTAGGCCCCTCCCACCGGCAGCAGCTGCGCCCAACCGGCTGCAAGCCAAAGCCGAGCGCCAGCACCTGCGGGCAGAGGCAAGGGGCAGCTCTCTCTCGGGAGGGAGGGAGGGACGGGGACGCGCGCGCACACACGCCTGCCTGCCTGCCTGCCGAAAAAAAAGAAAGAAAAGGTGGATATACTAAGTTTTTTGGAGGGAAAACGCCCAGCTGTCGAAAGGGGCCCGCCTGCAGGGACGGGGACGGACACGCACGCAAGCAAGCAAGCAAGCAAGCAAGCAAGCAAGCAAGCCACGCCTGCCTCCCTGGGAAAAGGCTGAAAAACCTAAGTTTTTTGGAGGGAAAACGCACGGGAGCCGAAAAGGGGGCCGGCCTGCTTGCCCAGAGAGTCGAGACGCGGGAAAGCGCACAGAGGGAGCACGGGAACCGAGAGGGCGAGAGAGAGACAGAACACAGAGACACACAGATGGGGGACGAGGGACGAGACCCGAGAAGAAGGAGCTCCAGTCCACTTCGCTTGCTTGCTCGCTCGCTCGCTAGCTAGCTAGCTACCTAGCTACCTACGTCTGTCTTTTCACCGCTGAGAGAAGGTGGTGCACCGCTCCCGGAGGCGCTGCAATACCGGGCCGATGCGTGGAGAGGACGGAGCAAGCTCCTGATCCAGCTCCCTGTTCCAAAAATCCGTTTAATATGTGGTCCCCCGATGGGGGACGTATCAGATATTAAACTGATAAGAACAGATACTACACTTGATCTTAGCCAAAAGGCCGAGAAGCGATGCCCACAAAGGCGCGGACCGACGCGCGGGCGTTCCGCTGGCGCACAGTGGCGCAGGCCGACTCCTCTGGAGCCCGGGACCCGCGCAGCTGCCGGCCTCCCTGCAGCCAGAGGCCTGCCGCGGGACTCTGCTCCCCCTCTCTCTTGCCTGCCCGCCTGCCTTCCTGCCAGTCCCGGGCGGGGGCCCTGCTCTTTGATCTTCTGTCAACGGCCCGACAACGACCGCAGCCGCAGGGGGCGCCAGCCGCCCGGCCTCCTTAGCTTAGGCCCCTCCCACCGGCAGCAGCTGCGCCCAACCGGCTGCAAGCCAAAGCCGAGCGCCAGCACCTGCGGGCAGAGGCAAGGGGCAGCTCTCTCTCGGGAGGGAGGGAGGGACGGGGACGCGCGCGCACACACGCCTGCCTGCCTGCCTGCCGAAAAAAAAGAAAGAAAAGGTGGATATACTAAGTTTTTTGGAGGGAAAACGCCCAGCTGTCGAAAGGGGCCCGCCTGCAGGGACGGGGACGGACACGCACGCAAGCAAGCAAGCAAGCAAGCAAGCAAGCAAGCAAGCCACGCCTGCCTCCCTGGGAAAAGGCTGAAAAACCTAAGTTTTTTGGAGGGAAAACGCACGGGAGCCGAAAAGGGGGCCGGCCTGCTTGCCCAGAGAGTCGAGACGCGGGAAAGCGCACAGAGGGAGCACGGGAACCGAGAGGGCGAGAGAGAGACAGAACACAGAGACACACAGATGGGGGACGAGGGACGAGACCCGAGAAGAAGGAGCTCCAGTCCACTTCGCTTGCTTGCTCGCTCGCTCGCTAGCTAGCTAGCTACCTAGCTACCTACGTCTGTCTTTTCACCGCTGAGAGAAGGTGGTGCACCGCTCCCGGAGGCGCTGCAATACCGGGCCGATGCGTGGAGAGGACGGAGCAAGCTCCTGATCCAGCTCCCTGTTCCAAAAATCCGTTTAATATGTGGTCCCCCGATGGGGGACGTATCAGATATTAAACTGATAAGAACAGATACTACACTTGATCTTAGCCAAAAGGCCGAGAAGCGATGCCCACAAAGGCGCGGACCGACGCGCGGGCGTTCCGCTGGCGCACAGTGGCGCAGGCCGACTCCTCTGGAGCCCGGGACCCGCGCAGCTGCCGGCCTCCCTGCAGCCAGAGGCCTGCCGCGGGACTCTGCTCCCCCTCTCTCTTGCCTGCCCGCCTGCCTTCCTGCCAGTCCCGGGCGGGGGCCCTGCTCTTTGATCTTCTGTCAACGGCCCGACAACGACCGCAGCCGCAGGGGGCGCCAGCCGCCCGGCCTCCTTAGCTTAGGCCCCTCCCACCGGCAGCAGCTGCGCCCAACCGGCTGCAAGCCAAAGCCGAGCGCCAGCACCTGCGGGCAGAGGCAAGGGGCAGCTCTCTCTCGGGAGGGAGGGAGGGACGGGGACGCGCGCGCACACACGCCTGCCTGCCTGCCTGCCGAAAAAAAAGAAAGAAAAGGTGGATATACTAAGTTTTTTGGAGGGAAAACGCCCAGCTGTCGAAAGGGGCCCGCCTGCAGGGACGGGGACGGACACGCACGCAAGCAAGCAAGCAAGCAAGCAAGCAAGCAAGCAAGCCACGCCTGCCTCCCTGGGAAAAGGCTGAAAAACCTAAGTTTTTTGGAGGGAAAACGCACGGGAGCCGAAAAGGGGGCCGGCCTGCTTGCCCAGAGAGTCGAGACGCGGGAAAGCGCACAGAGGGAGCACGGGAACCGAGAGGGCGAGAGAGAGACAGAACACAGAGACACACAGATGGGGGACGAGGGACGAGACCCGAGAAGAAGGAGCTCCAGTCCACTTCGCTTGCTTGCTCGCTCGCTCGCTAGCTAGCTAGCTACCTAGCTACCTACGTCTGTCTTTTCACCGCTGAGAGAAGGTGGTGCACCGCTCCCGGAGGCGCTGCAATACCGGGCCGATGCGTGGAGAGGACGGAGCAAGCTCCTGATCCAGCTCCCTGTTCCAAAAATCCGTTTAATATGTGGTCCCCCGATGGGGGACGTATCAGATATTAAACTGATAAGAACAGATACTACACTTGATCTTAGCCAAAAGGCCGAGAAGCGATGCCCACAAAGGCGCGGACCGACGCGCGGGCGTTCCGCTGGCGCACAGTGGCGCAGGCCGACTCCTCTGGAGCCCGGGACCCGCGCAGCTGCCGGCCTCCCTGCAGCCAGAGGCCTGCCGCGGGACTCTGCTCCCCCTCTCTCTTGCCTGCCCGCCTGCCTTCCTGCCAGTCCCGGGCGGGGGCCCTGCTCTTTGATCTTCTGTCAACGGCCCGACAACGACCGCAGCCGCAGGGGGCGCCAGCCGCCCGGCCTCCTTAGCTTAGGCCCCTCCCACCGGCAGCAGCTGCGCCCAACCGGCTGCAAGCCAAAGCCGAGCGCCAGCACCTGCGGGCAGAGGCAAGGGGCAGCTCTCTCTCGGGAGGGAGGGAGGGACGGGGACGCGCGCGCACACACGCCTGCCTGCCTGCCTGCCGAAAAAAAAGAAAGAAAAGGTGGATATACTAAGTTTTTTGGAGGGAAAACGCCCAGCTGTCGAAAGGGGCCCGCCTGCAGGGACGGGGACGGACACGCACGCAAGCAAGCAAGCAAGCAAGCAAGCAAGCAAGCAAGCCACGCCTGCCTCCCTGGGAAAAGGCTGAAAAACCTAAGTTTTTTGGAGGGAAAACGCACGGGAGCCGAAAAGGGGGCCGGCCTGCTTGCCCAGAGAGTCGAGACGCGGGAAAGCGCACAGAGGGAGCACGGGAACCGAGAGGGCGAGAGAGAGACAGAACACAGAGACACACAGATGGGGGACGAGGGACGAGACCCGAGAAGAAGGAGCTCCAGTCCACTTCGCTTGCTTGCTCGCTCGCTCGCTAGCTAGCTAGCTACCTAGCTACCTACGTCTGTCTTTTCACCGCTGAGAGAAGGTGGTGCACCGCTCCCGGAGGCGCTGCAATACCGGGCCGATGCGTGGAGAGGACGGAGCAAGCTCCTGATCCAGCTCCCTGTTCCAAAAATCCGTTTAATATGTGGTCCCCCGATGGGGGACGTATCAGATATTAAACTGATAAGAACAGATTTTTTTTTTTTTTTTTATGTTTTTTATTACAAACATAACAAACTTCAACACAGCACAGTAAGACAACCACACCCTTCCCCAACATTCAAACATACCCTAAACCAGCCTCCCTCTGTAACACTAACAACAACCCTTATACTATTACACTCAACAATCCGAAACACAAATCAAACGGTCATGAAAATGTTAGTACAACAGTATTCATATTGGTTCATTTCGAAAATAGAATCACAAAAGAAACAGACATCAGAACCATAAACACAAAACCGTTACATTACCATAATCCCGCCCTGTATGCAAAAAAGATCCCTCCTCCATCCCCAACATTCCTTATATTATTATAAAACAAACCCATATACAGAAATCAATTTAACACCCCAAAGAAATTAATCCCTTCCATCTTTCTTTGGCCGCAGCAAAACCCCACCGTAAGATGTCCCACCGAACACGTCTAGTAACTTCATTTTTGCCTTTGCTAAATACAGATAAGGCTGAAACACAACTGCCATGCTCCACCACCTCCCTCCTCGCTACCCATATATAAAATTTAACCAAACTAATTATATACCATAACACAAATTCATTATTCCATTTTCTCACCCCCTTTACTCCCCGAAACACCACCCGACTGCTTAAAACAAAATCAACAGCGACTTTCTGTAATAATTCAGCACTGTGACCCCACACCCTTTGGGCGAAAACACAGCCCCAGAAAACGTGAAGCAGGGTTTCGACCTCAGAACAGCCAGGCTGCGGGCACTTATCCTGTCTGGACAACCCATGCCTGTAGAGCGTGTCCCTCACCGGCAACCTGTTCCAGAGAGCCCGCCAGTTTAGGTCCTTGAGTCTGTTTTCTAGACCCACCGGCTGGATCTGCCGCCACTCCTCCTCCGACACCCCCACCACTGCAGGTTCCCCCTTCTCCATGATAGTCCTATACATCTGTTTGTGGTCCGTAGCCCCCAAGCCCTTTCTGAACCCTGGGTGCTTCTGTAACCACACCACCGCATGTCTATAATGCCAGGGCAATTTTTGCGCCTTCGGCGTTGTATTCGTCCAGACTACCAGGTGCTTCATCGTATTCGCAAACCACAAACGGATAAAACATACACAAAGGTGATCCGGATCTTCGTATAGTGTTTTACACAAATTTGCGACAAATATTGTGTCTAGTTTCAACGGGAAGTCTGGAACCGACCTACCACCCTCCTCCACTGGCCTGCACATATCCGCTCTCTTGATGTACTCATGCCCCCCACTCCAAACGAAGTGGAAGACCGCCCTCACCAGGTTTCGACGCAGCCGAGCAGGCAGAGGGAACACACAAGCCAAATGAAGCAGCAATGGCAGTATGTCTACCTTTAGGACTAGTACTTTCCCTGTGTACGTCAGCGACCTATTCAACCACATACCGATCTTTTGATTTACCTTCCCCAGCCTCAGGTCCCAGTTGATCCTGGCGGAGTCCTGCGTATGAAAAAGAACTCCCAGAATTTTAACCGGTCCCGTCACCAAGGTAAGACCGCCCGTCACATCTTGTCTTTCCTTCCATCTACCGAAGTATTTAACCGTACACTTTGCTTTGTTCAAAAAAGCACCTGTCCCTTTGGTCATACTATCTGCTATCTGTAGTACTTGGTGAAGACTTCTGTCAGTGCTAAGAAACAGAGAAATATCGTCTGCATAGGCTGCTATTTTCGCCTGTTCTCCTCCACTCCCAGGAACCACCACCCCTTCCACTCGAGGATCCCCACGAATCCGATGCAGAAAGGGTTCTATGTACAGCACATATAATAAGGGGGACAGAGGGCATCCCTGTCTCACCCCACACCTGACCGGAATGCCCATGCCAAGCATACCGTTGATGCATACCCTTGAGATGACATTATTATACAAAACCTTGATCCATCTGATGAGGCCCTCATCCAGCCCCACTCTTCTCATCACCTCCCAAAGGAATGAGTGATGCACCCGGTCAAAGGCCTTATTTTGGTCTAGGCTCACAAGCATCATCTCAAGGTTCCTGTCCTCCACCCATTCAATGACGTCCCTGATCAACTGCAGGTTCCACTTTACGTTTCTACCCTCCACACTGCAGGTTTGGTCTTTACTTATCAGGTCCGGCATCACCTTCCTCAGCCGTCTCCCCAATACTCTGGCCAAGATCTTATAATCGGAACAGAGTAATTGGATCGGCCTCCAGTTCTCCAGATCTTCCTTGTCTCCTTTCTTAAACACCAGAGACATAATACCTGTCCTCATCGTTCTGCCGAGTTCACCCTCCCTCAGGACTTCGTTATAAACCTCCAACAACACCGGTAGTAACCTTTCTCGGAAGGTTACATAAAATTCCGTCGGGAGTCCGTCCATCCCCGGGGTGGTACCTCTACGCAGGCCACCAATGGCTTCTCCAATCTCAGTCATTGTTAGGGCCTCACCCACACCTTCCATACCATCAATCTTCCTGTCAAACCCAATCAACCACTCATCCCACAAACTCTCATCCACTGGTTTCTCTGAAAATAAAACCTTGTAAAAATTAGTTGCACACCTCACCATGCCTTCTATGTCTCTGACCCTGGACCCATCTTCTCTCCTCAGACCCTCGAAGAGAGTCCTCTTCTGTCTGGCTCTGACCGAGCCAAAAAACTGGGCTGAGCACCTCTCCTCCCCCTCAATCAGGTTACCCTTCAACCTAAACAAAAAATCCTTAGCTCTCTCTACCCAAAGTTCTTTCAGTCTGAGTTTAAGCTCAGAAACTTTTGTCATGTCGAAAGCACCACCCTGGTTGGAAACCACATACTGCTCTTCTAGTTCCTGCTGCAATCTCACAAGCTCTCCTCTCTCTGCTACCTTCTTTTGGCTACAGTATGAGATAGAAGCCTTGGAGATCGCCCTTTTACAGGCTTCCCACCACAGCACCGCTGTCTGGTACCGCCCCCTCTGTAACTGGAACCGATCCAAAAGCGCAACTATCAAACTCTGATAATCGGCTTCCAATAACACTTTCGTGTTCAGTTTCCAGTAGTTTGATTTAGGGTCCATACCATCTGGTATCAAATCAACCGACAGCAACAGATGATCTGAAAACCATACCGGAGTAACCGTTGCCGCCTGTGTCAACCCACGTAGGGTGGTGAAGATATAATCAAGTCTTCTGAAGACACCCCTTCCATTACTCCATGTGTGCATTCTCTGTCCCTGACTATAGTCCTTGTGACCATCTTTTAGGTGAAACCGTGATATTAATTCTTTAAGATCACTCACACTCACACCACTCGCATCACATACATCAATATTAAAATCCCCTCCCATCACCACCACTCTATTGGTGTACAGATGTGGCTCAAGGTCCTTCAAAAACGCCCCCTGGAGCCGCCTTTCGGCAGGCCCGTAGACAGCTATTAAACGTACCTGCAATCTTTCCCATGCCCCATCTACAATCATTAGCCTTCCTGGGACTATGCAGTTAACTTCGCTTACAGAGAAATTCGGGGTTCCACATAGGATCCCGATTCCGGATGAGTGCACTCCCCCTACACTCCACCAGGACTCCCCTTTTACCCAGTCTCTCTTAAAGGTGACAATATCACCTTTTGTGCCTAAGTGTACTTCCTGCAAGAAACAAAAGCCGAAATGGCGCGCTTCTAACCATTTGAAGACGCCAATCCGCTTACTATGATTTTTAAGCCCTCTGGCGTTAATAGTACATACGGTACGACTCATGTTGGGTCAAAGGGAGTCTGCAGCTGCAACCCGTCTCCCAAACTAAAAGCACTCTCTATTCCAAGAGGACTGAGGAGATTCCCACCCACACTCATAACCTGCGGGGACCCCTCCCCCAGGGATGATGGACTTACCCCAGGATCATCGGAGGTCAGGAGGTGGATACCGCCGTCTTTCCCCGACTGTTCTGAGGTCTCTGAAACGAAATCCTCCTGTTCCACCACTATATCGCCCTGGCCCGGGGGTATGGGGTCGTCGAGGGTACTGACCTCAGCAGAGGCCTCCAAGGGGTCAGCCTCCTCACCCTGCTCTCCACCCCTCTCCCTCTGTTCCCCTTCCTCCCTACTCCCCCCCTCCCTACCTCCCTCTCCCTCTCCCTCTACACCCCCCTCCACCCCTACCTCCTTCCTACCCCCTTTCTTACACTCCCCCCTCGCCCTCTTTACAGCAATCGCCTTTTTCCGTCTCGGCATTCTCTGTCCTCTCTCTCCGTCTTCTCCCTTCTCTGCCTCGACGTCACTGTTCCCCGAGTCCTCCTCAACAGCTAGGACCTGAAAACGATTAGCCACAGTCTCGAACACGCACTCGTCGGACCTCATTCTTCTCTTCTCTGCCGCCGACTTCCTCTTTGCAGCCCTGCTAGGCTGGGTAACCCACTCCGGCGACTCCGACTCTGCCCTGTCCATCACTTCCGCCCACGACGAGGTCCCCGGACGCGCCTCTTCAGGTACCTTGGTCGCCTTTGGCATCTCCTCTGGTCTGTCGTCTCTTTCTTCTCTTGCGTCTGCTTGTGTCCTCTGGGTGGTCGCGGTCTTCTGCTGTGGTCTGCTCTCCTCTCTCCTCGGGCCCTCTGCCGAAGTCCGCACCACATCTGCAAAACTTCGACTCTTCATCGGACAAACCCTGTACACATGGCCTTCTGCCCCACACAGGTCGCACGTTAAGACCTTAGTACAGTCCTTAGTTTCGTGAGTTGTGGCCTTACACTTTCTACACACACCGCCAGGACAGTTCGCCGCTACATGACCCCTCTGGAAACACTTCTTGCACGTCACCGGTTGGCCTGGATAGAAGAGGTAGCCTCTATTAGGCCCAATCGTGAAATAAGCCGGGGGATGTACCACTCCCTCACCCTCAGATGGCTTAGGTTTTAGCCGCACCGTGTATCTTCTTTTACCGGTCCACACTCTGAGGACATCTAAATCTTTTTGACCTTCTCCCTGCACGTCCACAAATCTGGATAAAAAGGTGATTACGTCTCTTTCTGGGACCCGATGATTAAATAGGTGAATTGTCAGAGTCCTGAGCTCCCTGGCAAACAAAGGCTCTATCAAGAAATCATTAAGCGGTTCCACATCTCTTCCTTCACACACCTTTTCCCAGGCTTTCTCACAAAGTTCATCCGATGCAAGCGACAGGTCGTATATCCCTCTGACTGGGAAATCTTGTAGACAATCAATGTCCTTCAATTTAATCCCTAGAGCCTTCATCAGGACTACTCTTTCAAACCGCTCACGGTTCATCCATTCCTTCTTCTTCTCTGCCTCCTTCACAACAAAACGCACTGTGCACCGCATCTGCCCCTCACGGGACAGAGGGTGCACAGCCGCCGAACCGCGGGCCCACTCACCACCTTCGACCGCTGTCATCTTGGAGGCCCCACTTCGCCCCCTGGGCTCAACCCAGGGCGACTACCCGTGGTGACCTTGGTGGACTTCTGCTTCGGTCTTCTGATGGTAAGGTTCCGCCCGTCTGGTCTGGTTCCGTTGTCCGCTGTCTTCTCCTTCTCCTCTTCGCCTTCGTTGTCTTCGCCTTTTGTCAAGTCCTCAGACCGCGGTCATGCCACGTATCTTTAGATCTTGGCCAAAAGGCCGAGAAGCGATGCCCACAAAGGCGCGGACCGACGCGCGGGCGTTCCGCTGGCGCACAGTGGCGCAGGCCGACTCCTCTGGAGCCCGGGACCCGCGCAGCTGCCGGCCTCCCTGCAGCCAGAGGCCTGCCGCGGGACTCTGCTCCCCCTCTCTCTTGCCTGCCCGCCTGCCTTCCTGCCAGTCCCGGGCGGGGGCCCTGCTCTTTGATCTTCTGTCAACGGCCCGACAACGACCGCAGCCGCAGGGGGCGCCAGCCGCCCGGCCTCCTTAGCTTAGGCCCCTCCCACCGGCAGCAGCTGCGCCCAACCGGCTGCAAGCCAAAGCCGAGCGCCAGCACCTGCGGGCAGAGGCAAGGGGCAGCTCTCTCTCGGGAGGGAGGGAGGGACGGGGACGCGCGCGCACACACGCCTGCCTGCCTGCCTGCCGAAAAAAAAGAAAGAAAAGGTGGATATACTAAGTTTTTTGGAGGGAAAACGCCCAGCTGTCGAAAGGGGCCCGCCTGCAGGGACGGGGACGGACACGCACGCAAGCAAGCAAGCAAGCAAGCAAGCAAGCAAGCAAGCCACGCCTGCCTCCCTGGGAAAAGGCTGAAAAACCTAAGTTTTTTGGAGGGAAAACGCACGGGAGCCGAAAAGGGGGCCGGCCTGCTTGCCCAGAGAGTCGAGACGCGGGAAAGCGCACAGAGGGAGCACGGGAACCGAGAGGGCGAGAGAGAGACAGAACACAGAGACACACAGATGGGGGACGAGGGACGAGACCCGAGAAGAAGGAGCTCCAGTCCACTTCGCTTGCTTGCTCGCTCGCTCGCTAGCTAGCTAGCTACCTAGCTACCTACGTCTGTCTTTTCACCGCTGAGAGAAGGTGGTGCACCGCTCCCGGAGGCGCTGCAATACCGGGCCGATGCGTGGAGAGGACGGAGCAAGCTCCTGATCCAGCTCCCTGTTCCAAAAATCCGTTTAATATGTGGTCCCCCGATGGGGGACGTATCAGATATTAAACTGATAAGAACAGATACTACACTTGATCTTAGCCAAAAGGCCGAGAAGCGATGCCCACAAAGGCGCGGACCGACGCGCGGGCGTTCCGCTGGCGCACAGTGGCGCAGGCCGACTCCTCTGGAGCCCGGGACCCGCGCAGCTGCCGGCCTCCCTGCAGCCAGAGGCCTGCCGCGGGACTCTGCTCCCCCTCTCTCTTGCCTGCCCGCCTGCCTTCCTGCCAGTCCCGGGCGGGGGCCCTGCTCTTTGATCTTCTGTCAACGGCCCGACAACGACCGCAGCCGCAGGGGGCGCCAGCCGCCCGGCCTCCTTAGCTTAGGCCCCTCCCACCGGCAGCAGCTGCGCCCAACCGGCTGCAAGCCAAAGCCGAGCGCCAGCACCTGCGGGCAGAGGCAAGGGGCAGCTCTCTCTCGGGAGGGAGGGAGGGACGGGGACGCGCGCGCACACACGCCTGCCTGCCTGCCTGCCGAAAAAAAAGAAAGAAAAGGTGGATATACTAAGTTTTTTGGAGGGAAAACGCCCAGCTGTCGAAAGGGGCCCGCCTGCAGGGACGGGGACGGACACGCACGCAAGCAAGCAAGCAAGCAAGCAAGCAAGCAAGCAAGCCACGCCTGCCTCCCTGGGAAAAGGCTGAAAAACCTAAGTTTTTTGGAGGGAAAACGCACGGGAGCCGAAAAGGGGGCCGGCCTGCTTGCCCAGAGAGTCGAGACGCGGGAAAGCGCACAGAGGGAGCACGGGAACCGAGAGGGCGAGAGAGAGACAGAACACAGAGACACACAGATGGGGGACGAGGGACGAGACCCGAGAAGAAGGAGCTCCAGTCCACTTCGCTTGCTTGCTCGCTCGCTCGCTAGCTAGCTAGCTACCTAGCTACCTACGTCTGTCTTTTCACCGCTGAGAGAAGGTGGTGCACCGCTCCCGGAGGCGCTGCAATACCGGGCCGATGCGTGGAGAGGACGGAGCAAGCTCCTGATCCAGCTCCCTGTTCCAAAAATCCGTTTAATATGTGGTCCCCCGATGGGGGACGTATCAGATATTAAACTGATAAGAACAGATTTTTTTTTTTTTTTTTTTTTTTTTTTTATTGCAAAATTACAAAAGAAATTCCAAAAAAACTCCAAATATACACAAAACACATCATAAACTCAAATACACATTAGTCATAGTAACAACTTAAGTCATATCAACCCACAATTCTGTTAAACACAAAAATTCCATTCAACAGTCAACTAACAACAACTTCTGAATACTAACAACATTTCTCATACAATTTTCAACAAATTATTACACAGCAAAATCCCTACGAAACGCAAATCTATTTAACTCTATTACACAGTCTCAAACCCCACTAATCTCCATACTCCCGCCCCTTATGCAAATTAAACCAAAACCCCCATCCCCAAACTTACAATACATTCATTCCCTTAACCCCATTATATACAGTCTGCATCCCATTACAATTTACAAAAACATAATGAAACAGTTCCCCACCAACATCTCATTTACATTCCCACCCCTTATATTAATTCTCTACACAAAACCAGCTCTCCTCTCAATATCACACGCCTCCCATCACACCCACTTAAAAACAGAACATATTCCAATAAACCAAAACCATACATAGAACAAACCCATCCTAAATACAACTAAGCACAGACATCATCTGAAACACTACTCTCACTTCCCCTGTTACGCAACATTTTAGCAAATGTAACAGAAGCATCTTTACACTCCGCTTTAACTTTCCCCGACACCCGTAGCCCTTTAAACATTCTTTTTTCCGGAAACGCGTATTCAAAAAGAAGCTGTGGAAACTCCTTTTCCATATACCGTGACACAGCCATCACCCGTTTCCTATCCAAAGCCTCAAAAAGGCTTTCCCACATATCCCTATCCACTACCCCTCGAAACCCCTTTCTATTTTTCCTCAAAGGCCATTTAAGATGAATACAACCTTTCCTTTCTTCCCTCCACTGCTTCCACTCAATATCTTCATCCCAAAAATCCGTCATACGCCCCAAACCCTCTACTGACTTTTCCTCTCCCATCAGCACCTCCCCCTTTGGGACATCGTCCTCCTCCTTCTCAGAATCAATATCAACAGTTAGAACAGCGAAGGGGTTTGCGCTCTCCACTGCCTGCCCACCCACTTCCTCCTTTTGCCTAACAACACCCTTCCCTTTACCCTTCCCCCTCTGAGCCACTGACCAGTCAATACCCTCACCCCCCTCCGACACTTGACCAGCCCCACTTGGATCGTCGTCCTCCACCTCCTCAGGATCACCAGCCGCCACTTTCTTCCTGCGAGAGACTCCCCTCTCCGCCACTTGGCCTATTCCACTTGAGTCGTCGTCACCCTTCACCTCCTCAGGATCCGGATCCGCCACCCTCTTCCGACTAGGAATTCCTGGAACAGACATCCCCCGGCTCCCCGAAGGCCCCTCATCACCATCCATTTCAATGTCAGGCACACTCTCCGCCCACGACATCCTTCCTGATTCTTCGACCAACTCCTCCACCATCTCGGTGACCTCCTCCAGACCCCCTCCCTGCTTAGGGAACACCAAACCTCCATCTTTCTCCGCCACACCTCCAGCCGCCACCATAGGCTCCTTCCCCGCAGACCTCTGTTCTCCTGGAGCCGCTCCCGTCCTCCTTGCAAAGGACTCTCCAGCAGTCGATCGAGCCCGGGCTGCACCTGCATAGCTCCTTGACCTTTGAAAACAGTTCTTATACACATGGCTTGCTTCACCACACAAATTACAAGATAAGGGCTTGGCACACTTCTCTGCCCTGTGCCCTACTTCCCCACACCTTCTGCAACAAATAACAGTGCATTCAGCTGCCACGTGACCCTCCGCTGCACAGTTCCGACATACAAATGGCTGCCCAGGGTAATTCAGGTGACCTCCATTCGAACCAATCGTAAAGAAAGCTGGTGGGTGAACATACCCACCTTTCTCAGATGCATTAGTCCTTAAGCGCACCATGTACCTCCTTTTCCCCGTCCAGAAATTCCTAGAGTCCATAACCTTTACACCATTCCCTTGAATGTCCACAAATCTTCTCAAAAAACATACCAGCTCAGACTCTGGCACATACGGATTATGCATATGCACAGTCAAAGGCCTTAGTTCTCTGGCAAACAATGGCTCTATAACAAAATTAACAAAGGGCAAGTTCTCCTTCTGATCTTGAAGAACATTCCATTTCTCCATACAAACTTTCTCCGAAATAAAAGAAACATCAAAAATACCTTTCCCAGGAAAATCTTGATAACAAAAAACATCCGGTACCTCCACGCCCAAAGCTTGGATCAGCACAATGTCCGAAAACTCCTCTCTCTTCATCCTTTCGGTTCCCGGTTTCTCCTTCCATACGAAACGAACGGAATTCCGCAACCGTCCCTCTCTGCCCAACCACTCTCCGCCTGCCGAAGCCGCAACTCCGCCAATCGCCTCCATCGCTCCGTCCTCTCCCCTCCGGTTGACTCTGCCTCCAACAGCCGCCTCCACCGTCGCCTCCTCCGCCGCCTTCCCGACCCTCTGACTAAGACCTCGGAACTGCGGTCAAGCCACTTGAACCTTGATCTTAGCCAAAAGGCCGAGAAGCGATGCCCACAAAGGCGCGGACCGACGCGCGGGCGTTCCGCTGGCGCACAGTGGCGCAGGCCGACTCCTCTGGAGCCCGGGACCCGCGCAGCTGCCGGCCTCCCTGCAGCCAGAGGCCTGCCGCGGGACTCTGCTCCCCCTCTCTCTTGCCTGCCCGCCTGCCTTCCTGCCAGTCCCGGGCGGGGGCCCTGCTCTTTGATCTTCTGTCAACGGCCCGACAACGACCGCAGCCGCAGGGGGCGCCAGCCGCCCGGCCTCCTTAGCTTAGGCCCCTCCCACCGGCAGCAGCTGCGCCCAACCGGCTGCAAGCCAAAGCCGAGCGCCAGCACCTGCGGGCAGAGGCAAGGGGCAGCTCTCTCTCGGGAGGGAGGGAGGGACGGGGACGCGCGCGCACACACGCCTGCCTGCCTGCCTGCCGAAAAAAAAGAAAGAAAAGGTGGATATACTAAGTTTTTTGGAGGGAAAACGCCCAGCTGTCGAAAGGGGCCCGCCTGCAGGGACGGGGACGGACACGCACGCAAGCAAGCAAGCAAGCAAGCAAGCAAGCAAGCAAGCCACGCCTGCCTCCCTGGGAAAAGGCTGAAAAACCTAAGTTTTTTGGAGGGAAAACGCACGGGAGCCGAAAAGGGGGCCGGCCTGCTTGCCCAGAGAGTCGAGACGCGGGAAAGCGCACAGAGGGAGCACGGGAACCGAGAGGGCGAGAGAGAGACAGAACACAGAGACACACAGATGGGGGACGAGGGACGAGACCCGAGAAGAAGGAGCTCCAGTCCACTTCGCTTGCTTGCTCGCTCGCTCGCTAGCTAGCTAGCTACCTAGCTACCTACGTCTGTCTTTTCACCGCTGAGAGAAGGTGGTGCACCGCTCCCGGAGGCGCTGCAATACCGGGCCGATGCGTGGAGAGGACGGAGCAAGCTCCTGATCCAGCTCCCTGTTCCAAAAATCCGTTTAATATGTGGTCCCCCGATGGGGGACGTATCAGATATTAAACTGATAAGAACAGATACTACACTTGATCTTAGCCAAAAGGCCGAGAAGCGATGCCCACAAAGGCGCGGACCGACGCGCGGGCGTTCCGCTGGCGCACAGTGGCGCAGGCCGACTCCTCTGGAGCCCGGGACCCGCGCAGCTGCCGGCCTCCCTGCAGCCAGAGGCCTGCCGCGGGACTCTGCTCCCCCTCTCTCTTGCCTGCCCGCCTGCCTTCCTGCCAGTCCCGGGCGGGGGCCCTGCTCTTTGATCTTCTGTCAACGGCCCGACAACGACCGCAGCCGCAGGGGGCGCCAGCCGCCCGGCCTCCTTAGCTTAGGCCCCTCCCACCGGCAGCAGCTGCGCCCAACCGGCTGCAAGCCAAAGCCGAGCGCCAGCACCTGCGGGCAGAGGCAAGGGGCAGCTCTCTCTCGGGAGGGAGGGAGGGACGGGGACGCGCGCGCACACACGCCTGCCTGCCTGCCTGCCGAAAAAAAAGAAAGAAAAGGTGGATATACTAAGTTTTTTGGAGGGAAAACGCCCAGCTGTCGAAAGGGGCCCGCCTGCAGGGACGGGGACGGACACGCACGCAAGCAAGCAAGCAAGCAAGCAAGCAAGCAAGCAAGCCACGCCTGCCTCCCTGGGAAAAGGCTGAAAAACCTAAGTTTTTTGGAGGGAAAACGCACGGGAGCCGAAAAGGGGGCCGGCCTGCTTGCCCAGAGAGTCGAGACGCGGGAAAGCGCACAGAGGGAGCACGGGAACCGAGAGGGCGAGAGAGAGACAGAACACAGAGACACACAGATGGGGGACGAGGGACGAGACCCGAGAAGAAGGAGCTCCAGTCCACTTCGCTTGCTTGCTCGCTCGCTCGCTAGCTAGCTAGCTACCTAGCTACCTACGTCTGTCTTTTCACCGCTGAGAGAAGGTGGTGCACCGCTCCCGGAGGCGCTGCAATACCGGGCCGATGCGTGGAGAGGACGGAGCAAGCTCCTGATCCAGCTCCCTGTTCCAAAAATCCGTTTAATATGTGGTCCCCCGATGGGGGACGTATCAGATATTAAACTGATAAGAACAGATACTACACTTGATCTTAGCCAAAAGGCCGAGAAGCGATGCCCACAAAGGCGCGGACCGACGCGCGGGCGTTCCGCTGGCGCACAGTGGCGCAGGCCGACTCCTCTGGAGCCCGGGACCCGCGCAGCTGCCGGCCTCCCTGCAGCCAGAGGCCTGCCGCGGGACTCTGCTCCCCCTCTCTCTTGCCTGCCCGCCTGCCTTCCTGCCAGTCCCGGGCGGGGGCCCTGCTCTTTGATCTTCTGTCAACGGCCCGACAACGACCGCAGCCGCAGGGGGCGCCAGCCGCCCGGCCTCCTTAGCTTAGGCCCCTCCCACCGGCAGCAGCTGCGCCCAACCGGCTGCAAGCCAAAGCCGAGCGCCAGCACCTGCGGGCAGAGGCAAGGGGCAGCTCTCTCTCGGGAGGGAGGGAGGGACGGGGACGCGCGCGCACACACGCCTGCCTGCCTGCCTGCCGAAAAAAAAGAAAGAAAAGGTGGATATACTAAGTTTTTTGGAGGGAAAACGCCCAGCTGTCGAAAGGGGCCCGCCTGCAGGGACGGGGACGGACACGCACGCAAGCAAGCAAGCAAGCAAGCAAGCAAGCAAGCAAGCCACGCCTGCCTCCCTGGGAAAAGGCTGAAAAACCTAAGTTTTTTGGAGGGAAAACGCACGGGAGCCGAAAAGGGGGCCGGCCTGCTTGCCCAGAGAGTCGAGACGCGGGAAAGCGCACAGAGGGAGCACGGGAACCGAGAGGGCGAGAGAGAGACAGAACACAGAGACACACAGATGGGGGACGAGGGACGAGACCCGAGAAGAAGGAGCTCCAGTCCACTTCGCTTGCTTGCTCGCTCGCTCGCTAGCTAGCTAGCTACCTAGCTACCTACGTCTGTCTTTTCACCGCTGAGAGAAGGTGGTGCACCGCTCCCGGAGGCGCTGCAATACCGGGCCGATGCGTGGAGAGGACGGAGCAAGCTCCTGATCCAGCTCCCTGTTCCAAAAATCCGTTTAATATGTGGTCCCCCGATGGGGGACGTATCAGATATTAAACTGATAAGAACAGATTTTTTTTTTATTTTTTTTTTTTTTTTATTATAAAAGAGTACAAAAAACACTGTCACTTTATACTACCCGCCAATGTCCTCACACCCATGTGATCAAACCCTTCCACCTTTCTTTCGATGCTGCGAACCCCCATCTGATGATGTCCCATCTGATCCTTCGGATTATATCCGTCTTCACCCGTCTGTGGATGCCGGCGACCGACACCTCCACCCCGTGCCTGATCAGTTCAGTACGGGCATCCCACACGAAGATTTTCGTGATGCTGATCAGGAGCCACAGGAGGAAGCTCGTATTCCAGTTGCGGGAACCGGGTACGCCCTTCATCACTGTGCGCAGTGACAGCGGGCCATCCAGACCAACCTGTGCGAAAAGCCGTTTGCTCGAACTCCAGACTCTCTGCACAAACCCGCACTCCCAAAAGACGTGACTCACGGTCTCTTCACCTGTGCAGCCATGTCTTGGGCACTGACTCTGTTTCGCCAGGCCATGAGCATGCATCACTGCCCTCACCGCCATACGACCCCACACTCCAAGCCAGTTCAGATCCTTGAGCTTGTTGTCCAGGCCCTTGGGTTGGGCCTGCTGCCAGATCTCTCTTGACACACCCGGAATCGCCGGCCGCTCTGATGTCAGAATGATCTTGTACATCAGTCGGTGATTTAGCGTTGTCGTGCCTTCTTTGACCTCCGGGTGCGCCCGCAGCCACCGCACTGCGTGACGGTAGTGCGGTGGGAGTCGCTCTGCCTTTGGGGTCCTGTTGTTCCAGACGGTCAAGTGACGCATGCTCGCCGTGAGCCAAAGGCTCACAAATCGGCTGCACAGGTGGGGCGGGTTTTCGTGCAGGATCACACACAGGCTGGCCGTGAACGCACAGTCCAGTTTCAGTGGGAAATCCACGATCCCCCTCCCACCATCTTCTATGGGCCTGCACATATCAGGTCTTTTAATGCGCTCATAGGTTTGACCCCACACGAACCCAAAAATGAGTCTGACCAGCTCCTTCCGTTTTCCGACAGGTAGGGGGTACACTACCGCCAGGTGAAGCAGAAGGGGCAGGATCTCAACCTTCAGCACCAGCGCCTTCCCGATCCAAGTCAAGGACCGCTTCTGCCAAAGGCCCAGTTTCTGATTCACTTTCCGGAACCTGGCCTCCCAGTTCAGGGTGGGGGGGTCCGAGTTGTGGAAAAGGACCCCCAGGATTTTCATCGGCCCTGTCGTCCTCGTTAAGCCACCCAAGGTTTTTGGTTCACACAACCAGGTCCCGAACAGCTTCACCAGGCTTTTGGCACGGTTCAAACGGGCGCCGGTGCCTCTAGAAAAATCCTCCACAATGGCCAGGGCTCTTCCCAAGCTACTTTCAGAGCTCAGGAAGAGCGTGACGTCATCCGCGTAGGCGGCGATCTTGACCGCCTGCCCCCCGCCACCTGGCACTTGAATGCCTTGTACTCCGGGGTCTTTCCGTAGCTCATCCAACAACAGTTCCAGGAAAATGACGTACAACAGGGGAGAAAGCGGACAGCCTTGTCGCACACCACAGCTTACAGGGATGCTCCTTCCTACTACGCCGTTGACACATACCCGGGATTTGGCACCATTATATAGCGCCTTGACCCACTTGACGAATGTCTCCGGTAGGCCTTTCTTGCGCAAGAGTGCCCACAAGATCTCATGATGGACCCGGTCGAAAGCCTTCGTCTGATCCAGGCTCACCAGCATGAGTGGCAGGCCTCTGTCCTCCACCCAAGCGATGACATCTCGGGTCAGCTGGAGGTTCCAGCTGATCTTGCGTCCTGCCACGCTGCATGTCTGGTTCGCCCGGACCATCACTGGCATTACCGTTCTCAGGCGGCCTCCCAACACCCTGGCCAAGATCTTGTAGTCAGTGCACAGGAGCTGGATAGGCCGCCAATTCCCCAGGTCCGCCCTGTCTCCTCCTTTGTAGAGCAAGGAGACGATGCCGGTCTGCATACTAGAACCCAGGCTGCCCTTATCCAGGGCCTCGTTGAAAACCGGCACCAGGAAAGGCTCCAGTTGTTCCCAAAAGGCGTGGTAAAAGTCAGTCGGCAGGCCATCCGCGCCAGGGACAGTGCCCTTCTTCAGGCCGAGCATTGCGGTCTTGATTTCTGCCCCTGACACCGGCCCGACCAGTGTAGAGGGGTCCTCTACCACCTTCTCCACACCTTCCAGAAGCCTATCCCTGATGCTGGGATCCGTCTCCTTCTCCGCGAACAGGGTTGAGTAAAATCTTGTGGCACACTCCAGCATCCCGGGTATGTCCGTGGTTACAGTCCCGTCTTCCTTCCGAATGGCTTCAAAGAGCTTCCGCTCTTGTTTCTGCCGCACCACCCCAAAGAATTGGGGCGAGCAGCGTTCGTCTCCTTCCCGCCAAACTCCCTGAAGCCTAAAAAGGAAGTCTCTGGCTCTCTGTAACCACTTGTCTCTAAGCAGGCCTCTTACTTGTGCGATTCTCTCGCCGTTGAAGGCGCCCCCCTGGTTCAGCTGCTCGTACAGTGCCTCCAGCTCTTCTTGCAGTCTGGTACACTGGCGGTCCTCCAGGCTCCGCCGGATACAACAGTACCTCCTGGTGACCGAAGCGATGGTGTCTTTGCAGGCCTCCCACCAGTGTACCGCTGAACTAAAGAGTTCCCTCCTCTTCTCAAAGTCCTTCAGCACTGTCACAATCTTCTCTCGGTATCTCGCCTCTTGTAGAACCTGTTGGTTCAATTTCCAGTAGCCAGCCCGGAAACCGGGGTCCTCAATACCGAAAGAGACTGAGAGCAGCTGGTGGTCCGAGAACCAGGTAGGGGTCACCTGCCTGCTTAGAATCCTCCACTTTGCAGTAGAAAGGACATAGTCCAGGCGTCTGAAAATTCCCTTTCCATCATCCCAGGTGTGGTGTGCAGTGTTGGCAAACCCGTCCCGCAGGCTGAAGTCCGTAATTAAGGACCTCAACAGGTGAACTCCCTCGCCGTGCGAATCCCCCAGGTCGATGTTGAAATCACCGCCCACGATCAGCTCTCTGTTGGTATACAGCAGGGGCTCCAAATCTCTCAAGAAGGAGCCCTGCTGACGTCTGTCTGCTGGGACGTACACACTGATAAGTCTAATCTTGATGTTTTTCCAGTTCCCGTCCACTACCAGCAGACGTCCTGGGATCACCGAGCTGACCGTGTGAGCGGTGAACCCTGGCGAACCGCACAGGATGCCGACGCCAGAGGAGTTCACCCCTCCGACGCTCCACCAAGAAGGACCCTTCCTCCACTCCTTCGAGAAGGTCCTGACGTCGTCAAGGCCCTTTAAATGGACTTCCTGGACAAAACACAAATCCAAGTTCCTGCGGGACAGGTACTTGAAGACTGCCGCTCGCTTCTCCCGTGCCCTCAAACCCCTCACGTTAGCAGTTGCTACCGTGAAGGTCATGGTGGATCTGGGGGGGCGTCACTCTCCATTCCTATTTCGGGGCCGGGCTCGGATGAGCTCTCCGCCCCTGATGTACTGCCGCTGTCAGATGTTTCCAGGAACTGTCGGGGCGTCCAAGGGCTCGCGTCCGACTCCTGCACAGGAGTGGGTGTGTCGGGCGCACCGCCAGTGTACGGGCTGTCGCCTGCCAGTGCAGCCAACGGCACTGAGAAGGCAGCCCGGCCAGGTCCATCCCCTTGTCCTGGGGGAAGAGATTCTACCGCGCTCTCAGGCTCCGAGTCGCTTGTCTCCGACTGGGGCTCCTCCTCCTCCATCCTCTCGGGTTCTGACGTCTCTTCCTGTAGATCTTCCAGCTCTGCTCTTTCCGCCGTCTTTTTCTTCTTCTCCTGAGTCGCCTTCTTTGCCTTCCCGTCCCGCTGCCGCTTTTGCTTCTTCATCCCCGAGGGCGCAAGGACCGTCATCCTCTCTTCCTCTAATGGCGCCATCACCACCGATGTTTCGACCGCCCTCGGGGCCTTCACCACGTCCGCCCATCTTGGGCCGGCACCTCCTGCCTCCCTTGATGTTCCCGGCCGTACGTCTGTCTCCGTCTCCAGTCCTCCTGTCTTCCCCTGTCCGGCCTCCAACTGTTGCCTTCCTCCTTTCCTCGCTTTCCTCCCGGAAAGCTCCCCCTCTTCTCTTGGGTCATCCTCCACCTGTTCTTCCCCCGCCAGAGCTGCCCCCTCATACAAGGCTCTGTTGTAGTCGGCATCTCTACGGTTGCACTGGCGGTACAGATGCCCCGTAGCACCACACAGCGAGCACTCCTTCGTTGGGCACCGCTGCGTTGTGTGGTCCCGGCTGTGACACTTCATACACTCCGTGGTCTTGCAAGCCTCTTCACGATGCCCATACTCCCGACATCTGCGGCAAAAATCTGGCTGGTTCCAGTAAAATAAGTACCCCCTACCTGAACCGATTGCGAAGGTGGCCGGTGGGTGGGAGAAGCCATCCTCGGACCTGGGCTCCTTGCGCAACTCGACTTCATATTTTCGTCTCCCCGCCCATACGGTCTTCCGATCCCGAATCGTCACAGGCCTGCTCACCACGTCCACATACCGCCGCAAAAAGGTGGTAACGTCGGCGTCGGGGATGAACGGGTTAAACATGTGGACTATCACCCACCTCTTGTTGTTTCCTTGCAGTCCTGTGCACTCATACTCACGGAGCTTCCCCTCTTGTTGGGCTTGCAGTACCTTTTTCACCGTGTTCTGGTGAATCCTGGCGTCCATGAAGGTGGTGTCCATGTATCGCTGTACCCGGTTCCCCTGCAAACATAGGATCTCCTCCACTGCAACTCCCAGATCCCTGAAAAGGACATCCTCTTCAAAGGCCTCTCTCCCAGGCATCTCCGTCTCCGCTCTCCAGTAAAAGCGGATGGTCCACTTCAGGTTGGGATCCCCGCCAGCCCTCCTCGCCATCCCGGGGTCCGCAGCCATCGTGAGCGCAGCCTTTCGGCTGCCGAAGCAGCCTACTCACCCCAAGTGAAACAAACAAACGTAGAAAACGCAGTCCACAATCCAAAAGGTAGTCCAAAATCCGGTCCGGGGTCCAAAATCCAAGTAGTCCTTCCGCACTCCAAATGTGGTGTTCTTTGTCCCTCCTCTTTCCTCGACCTTAGGCAAAAGGCCGAGAAGCGATGCCCACAAAGGCGCGGACCGACGCGCGGGCGTTCCGCTGGCGCACAGTGGCGCAGGCCGACTCCTCTGGAGCCCGGGACCCGCGCAGCTGCCGGCCTCCCTGCAGCCAGAGGCCTGCCGCGGGACTCTGCTCCCCCTCTCTCTTGCCTGCCCGCCTGCCTTCCTGCCAGTCCCGGGCGGGGGCCCTGCTCTTTGATCTTCTGTCAACGGCCCGACAACGACCGCAGCCGCAGGGGGCGCCAGCCGCCCGGCCTCCTTAGCTTAGGCCCCTCCCACCGGCAGCAGCTGCGCCCAACCGGCTGCAAGCCAAAGCCGAGCGCCAGCACCTGCGGGCAGAGGCAAGGGGCAGCTCTCTCTCGGGAGGGAGGGAGGGACGGGGACGCGCGCGCACACACGCCTGCCTGCCTGCCTGCCGAAAAAAAAGAAAGAAAAGGTGGATATACTAAGTTTTTTGGAGGGAAAACGCCCAGCTGTCGAAAGGGGCCCGCCTGCAGGGACGGGGACGGACACGCACGCAAGCAAGCAAGCAAGCAAGCAAGCAAGCAAGCAAGCCACGCCTGCCTCCCTGGGAAAAGGCTGAAAAACCTAAGTTTTTTGGAGGGAAAACGCACGGGAGCCGAAAAGGGGGCCGGCCTGCTTGCCCAGAGAGTCGAGACGCGGGAAAGCGCACAGAGGGAGCACGGGAACCGAGAGGGCGAGAGAGAGACAGAACACAGAGACACACAGATGGGGGACGAGGGACGAGACCCGAGAAGAAGGAGCTCCAGTCCACTTCGCTTGCTTGCTCGCTCGCTCGCTAGCTAGCTAGCTACCTAGCTACCTACGTCTGTCTTTTCA
The DNA here is from genome assembly GCF_059453375.1 of Lepisosteus platostomus. Taxonomy (NCBI): domain Eukaryota; kingdom Metazoa; phylum Chordata; class Actinopteri; order Semionotiformes; family Lepisosteidae; genus Lepisosteus; species Lepisosteus platostomus. Next base: position 41,634 of record NW_028291705.1, read on the forward strand.
CCGCTGAGAGAAGGTGGTGCACCGCTCCCGGAGGCGCTGCAATACCGGGCCGATGCGTGGAGAGGACGGAGCAAGCTCCTGATCCAGCTCCCTGTTCCAAAAATCCGTTTAATATGTGGTCCCCCGATGGGGGACGTATCAGATATTAAACTGATAAGAACAGATACTACACTTGATCTTAGCCAAAAGGCCGAGAAGCGATGCCCACAAAGGCGCGGACCGACGCGCGGGCGTTCCGCTGGCGCACAGTGGCGCAGGCCGACTCCTCTGGAGCCCGGGACCCGCGCAGCTGCCGGCCTCCCTGCAGCCAGAGGCCTGCCGCGGGACTCTGCTCCCCCTCTCTCTTGCCTGCCCGCCTGCCTTCCTGCCAGTCCCGGGCGGGGGCCCTGCTCTTTGATCTTCTGTCAACGGCCCGACAACGACCGCAGCCGCAGGGGGCGCCAGCCGCCCGGCCTCCTTAGCTTAGGCCCCTCCCACCGGCAGCAGCTGCGCCCAACCGGCTGCAAGCCAAAGCCGAGCGCCAGCACCTGCGGGCAGAGGCAAGGGGCAGCTCTCTCTCGGGAGGGAGGGAGGGACGGGGACGCGCGCGCACACACGCCTGCCTGCCTGCCTGCCGAAAAAAAAGAAAGAAAAGGTGGATATACTAAGTTTTTTGGAGGGAAAACGCCCAGCTGTCGAAAGGGGCCCGCCTGCAGGGACGGGGACGGACACGCACGCAAGCAAGCAAGCAAGCAAGCAAGCAAGCAAGCAAGCCACGCCTGCCTCCCTGGGAAAAGGCTGAAAAACCTAAGTTTTTTGGAGGGAAAACGCACGGGAGCCGAAAAGGGGGCCGGCCTGCTTGCCCAGAGAGTCGAGACGCGGGAAAGCGCACAGAGGGAGCACGGGAACCGAGAGGGCGAGAGAGAGACAGAACACAGAGACACACAGATGGGGGACGAGGGACGAGACCCGAGAAGAAGGAGCTCCAGTCCACTTCGCTTGCTTGCTCGCTCGCTCGCTAGCTAGCTAGCTACCTAGCTACCTACGTCTGTCTTTTCACCGCTGAGAGAAGGTGGTGCACCGCTCCCGGAGGCGCTGCAATACCGGGCCGATGCGTGGAGAGGACGGAGCAAGCTCCTGATCCAGCTCCCTGTTCCAAAAATCCGTTTAATATGTGGTCCCCCGATGGGGGACGTATCAGATATTAAACTGATAAGAACAGATACTACACTTGATCTTAGCCAAAAGGCCGAGAAGCGATGCCCACAAAGGCGCGGACCGACGCGCGGGCGTTCCGCTGGCGCACAGTGGCGCAGGCCGACTCCTCTGGAGCCCGGGACCCGCGCAGCTGCCGGCCTCCCTGCAGCCAGAGGCCTGCCGCGGGACTCTGCTCCCCCTCTCTCTTGCCTGCCCGCCTGCCTTCCTGCCAGTCCCGGGCGGGGGCCCTGCTCTTTGATCTTCTGTCAACGGCCCGACAACGACCGCAGCCGCAGGGGGCGCCAGCCGCCCGGCCTCCTTAGCTTAGGCCCCTCCCACCGGCAGCAGCTGCGCCCAACCGGCTGCAAGCCAAAGCCGAGCGCCAGCACCTGCGGGCAGAGGCAAGGGGCAGCTCTCTCTCGGGAGGGAGGGAGGGACGGGGACGCGCGCGCACACACGCCTGCCTGCCTGCCTGCCGAAAAAAAAGAAAGAAAAGGTGGATATACTAAGTTTTTTGGAGGGAAAACGCCCAGCTGTCGAAAGGGGCCCGCCTGCAGGGACGGGGACGGACACGCACGCAAGCAAGCAAGCAAGCAAGCAAGCAAGCAAGCAAGCCACGCCTGCCTCCCTGGGAAAAGGCTGAAAAACCTAAGTTTTTTGGAGGGAAAACGCACGGGAGCCGAAAAGGGGGCCGGCCTGCTTGCCCAGAGAGTCGAGACGCGGGAAAGCGCACAGAGGGAGCACGGGAACCGAGAGGGCGAGAGAGAGACAGAACACAGAGACACACAGATGGGGGACGAGGGACGAGACCCGAGAAGAAGGAGCTCCAGTCCACTTCGCTTGCTTGCTCGCTCGCTCGCTAGCTAGCTAGCTACCTAGCTACCTACGTCTGTCTTTTCACCGCTGAGAGAAGGTGGTGCACCGCTCCCGGAGGCGCTGCAATACCGGGCCGATGCGTGGAGAGGACGGAGCAAGCTCCTGATCCAGCTCCCTGTTCCAAAAATCCGTTTAATATGTGGTCCCCCGATGGGGGACGTATCAGATATTAAACTGATAAGAACAGATACTACACTTGATCTTAGCCAAAAGGCCGAGAAGCGATGCCCACAAAGGCGCGGACCGACGCGCGGGCGTTCCGCTGGCGCACAGTGGCGCAGGCCGACTCCTCTGGAGCCCGGGACCCGCGCAGCTGCCGGCCTCCCTGCAGCCAGAGGCCTGCCGCGGGACTCTGCTCCCCCTCTCTCTTGCCTGCCCGCCTGCCTTCCTGCCAGTCCCGGGCGGGGGCCCTGCTCTTTGATCTTCTGTCAACGGCCCGACAACGACCGCAGCCGCAGGGGGCGCCAGCCGCCCGGCCTCCTTAGCTTAGGCCCCTCCCACCGGCAGCAGCTGCGCCCAACCGGCTGCAAGCCAAAGCCGAGCGCCAGCACCTGCGGGCAGAGGCAAGGGGCAGCTCTCTCTCGGGAGGGAGGGAGGGACGGGGACGCGCGCGCACACACGCCTGCCTGCCTGCCTGCCGAAAAAAAAGAAAGAAAAGGTGGATATACTAAGTTTTTTGGAGGGAAAACGCCCAGCTGTCGAAAGGGGCCCGCCTGCAGGGACGGGGACGGACACGCACGCAAGCAAGCAAGCAAGCAAGCAAGCAAGCAAGCAAGCCACGCCTGCCTCCCTGGGAAAAGGCTGAAAAACCTAAGTTTTTTGGAGGGAAAACGCACGGGAGCCGAAAAGGGGGCCGGCCTGCTTGCCCAGAGAGTCGAGACGCGGGAAAGCGCACAGAGGGAGCACGGGAACCGAGAGGGCGAGAGAGAGACAGAACACAGAGACACACAGATGGGGGACGAGGGACGAGACCCGAGAAGAAGGAGCTCCAGTCCACTTCGCTTGCTTGCTCGCTCGCTCGCTAGCTAGCTAGCTACCTAGCTACCTACGTCTGTCTTTTCACCGCTGAGAGAAGGTGGTGCACCGCTCCCGGAGGCGCTGCAATACCGGGCCGATGCGTGGAGAGGACGGAGCAAGCTCCTGATCCAGCTCCCTGTTCCAAAAATCCGTTTAATATGTGGTCCCCCGATGGGGGACGTATCAGATATTAAACTGATAAGAACAGATACTACACTTGATCTTAGCCAAAAGGCCGAGAAGCGATGCCCACAAAGGCGCGGACCGACGCGCGGGCGTTCCGCTGGCGCACAGTGGCGCAGGCCGACTCCTCTGGAGCCCGGGACCCGCGCAGCTGCCGGCCTCCCTGCAGCCAGAGGCCTGCCGCGGGACTCTGCTCCCCCTCTCTCTTGCCTGCCCGCCTGCCTTCCTGCCAGTCCCGGGCGGGGGCCCTGCTCTTTGATCTTCTGTCAACGGCCCGACAACGACCGCAGCCGCAGGGGGCGCCAGCCGCCCGGCCTCCTTAGCTTAGGCCCCTCCCACCGGCAGCAGCTGCGCCCAACCGGCTGCAAGCCAAAGCCGAGCGCCAGCACCTGCGGGCAGAGGCAAGGGGCAGCTCTCTCTCGGGAGGGAGGGAGGGACGGGGACGCGCGCGCACACACGCCTGCCTGCCTGCCTGCCGAAAAAAAAGAAAGAAAAGGTGGATATACTAAGTTTTTTGGAGGGAAAACGCCCAGCTGTCGAAAGGGGCCCGCCTGCAGGGACGGGGACGGACACGCACGCAAGCAAGCAAGCAAGCAAGCAAGCAAGCAAGCAAGCCACGCCTGCCTCCCTGGGAAAAGGCTGAAAAACCTAAGTTTTTTGGAGGGAAAACGCACGGGAGCCGAAAAGGGGGCCGGCCTGCTTGCCCAGAGAGTCGAGACGCGGGAAAGCGCACAGAGGGAGCACGGGAACCGAGAGGGCGAGAGAGAGACAGAACACAGAGACACACAGATGGGGGACGAGGGACGAGACCCGAGAAGAAGGAGCTCCAGTCCACTTCGCTTGCTTGCTCGCTCGCTCGCTAGCTAGCTAGCTACCTAGCTACCTACGTCTGTCTTTTCACCGCTGAGAGAAGGTGGTGCACCGCTCCCGGAGGCGCTGCAATACCGGGCCGATGCGTGGAGAGGACGGAGCAAGCTCCTGATCCAGCTCCCTGTTCCAAAAATCCGTTTAATATGTGGTCCCCCGATGGGGGACGTATCAGATATTAAACTGATAAGAACAGATACTACACTTGATCTTAGCCAAAAGGCCGAGAAGCGATGCCCACAAAGGCGCGGACCGACGCGCGGGCGTTCCGCTGGCGCACAGTGGCGCAGGCCGACTCCTCTGGAGCCCGGGACCCGCGCAGCTGCCGGCCTCCCTGCAGCCAGAGGCCTGCCGCGGGACTCTGCTCCCCCTCTCTCTTGCCTGCCCGCCTGCCTTCCTGCCAGTCCCGGGCGGGGGCCCTGCTCTTTGATCTTCTGTCAACGGCCCGACAACGACCGCAGCCGCAGGGGGCGCCAGCCGCCCGGCCTCCTTAGCTTAGGCCCCTCCCACCGGCAGCAGCTGCGCCCAACCGGCTGCAAGCCAAAGCCGAGCGCCAGCACCTGCGGGCAGAGGCAAGGGGCAGCTCTCTCTCGGGAGGGAGGGAGGGACGGGGACGCGCGCGCACACACGCCTGCCTGCCTGCCTGCCGAAAAAAAAGAAAGAAAAGGTGGATATACTAAGTTTTTTGGAGGGAAAACGCCCAGCTGTCGAAAGGGGCCCGCCTGCAGGGACGGGGACGGACACGCACGCAAGCAAGCAAGCAAGCAAGCAAGCAAGCAAGCAAGCCACGCCTGCCTCCCTGGGAAAAGGCTGAAAAACCTAAGTTTTTTGGAGGGAAAACGCACGGGAGCCGAAAAGGGGGCCGGCCTGCTTGCCCAGAGAGTCGAGACGCGGGAAAGCGCACAGAGGGAGCACGGGAACCGAGAGGGCGAGAGAGAGACAGAACACAGAGACACACAGATGGGGGACGAGGGACGAGACCCGAGAAGAAGGAGCTCCAGTCCACTTCGCTTGCTTGCTCGCTCGCTCGCTAGCTAGCTAGCTACCTAGCTACCTACGTCTGTCTTTTCACCGCTGAGAGAAGGTGGTGCACCGCTCCCGGAGGCGCTGCAATACCGGGCCGATGCGTGGAGAGGACGGAGCAAGCTCCTGATCCAGCTCCCTGTTCCAAAAATCCGTTTAATATGTGGTCCCCCGATGGGGGACGTATCAGATATTAAACTGATAAGAACAGATACTACACTTGATCTTAGCCAAAAGGCCGAGAAGCGATGCCCACAAAGGCGCGGACCGACGCGCGGGCGTTCCGCTGGCGCACAGTGGCGCAGGCCGACTCCTCTGGAGCCCGGGACCCGCGCAGCTGCCGGCCTCCCTGCAGCCAGAGGCCTGCCGCGGGACTCTGCTCCCCCTCTCTCTTGCCTGCCCGCCTGCCTTCCTGCCAGTCCCGGGCGGGGGCCCTGCTCTTTGATCTTCTGTCAACGGCCCGACAACGACCGCAGCCGCAGGGGGCGCCAGCCGCCCGGCCTCCTTAGCTTAGGCCCCTCCCACCGGCAGCAGCTGCGCCCAACCGGCTGCAAGCCAAAGCCGAGCGCCAGCACCTGCGGGCAGAGGCAAGGGGCAGCTCTCTCTCGGGAGGGAGGGAGGGACGGGGACGCGCGCGCACACACGCCTGCCTGCCTGCCTGCCGAAAAAAAAGAAAGAAAAGGTGGATATACTAAGTTTTTTGGAGGGAAAACGCCCAGCTGTCGAAAGGGGCCCGCCTGCAGGGACGGGGACGGACACGCACGCAAGCAAGCAAGCAAGCAAGCAAGCAAGCAAGCAAGCCACGCCTGCCTCCCTGGGAAAAGGCTGAAAAACCTAAGTTTTTTGGAGGGAAAACGCACGGGAGCCGAAAAGGGGGCCGGCCTGCTTGCCCAGAGAGTCGAGACGCGGGAAAGCGCACAGAGGGAGCACGGGAACCGAGAGGGCGAGAGAGAGACAGAACACAGAGACACACAGATGGGGGACGAGGGACGAGACCCGAGAAGAAGGAGCTCCAGTCCACTTCGCTTGCTTGCTCGCTCGCTCGCTAGCTAGCTAGCTACCTAGCTACCTACGTCTGTCTTTTCACCGCTGAGAGAAGGTGGTGCACCGCTCCCGGAGGCGCTGCAATACCGGGCCGATGCGTGGAGAGGACGGAGCAAGCTCCTGATCCAGCTCCCTGTTCCAAAAATCCGTTTAATATGTGGTCCCCCGATGGGGGACGTATCAGATATTAAACTGATAAGAACAGATTTTTTTTTTTTTTTTTTTTTTTTTTTTTATTATAAAGATACAAAACCACAAACAACAATCAGCAACAACCCCGAAACCATGTCATACTAATGAAAATAACCCCTTCCACCTCTCTTTCGCCGCAGCGAATCCCCACCGCAAAATATCCCATTTCACCCGACAGATTATATCGTGCTTTGCTTTGTATACCACAGCAGATGGCGCTCCACTCACTCCGTGCTCTGTAAGGTCCTTGCGTGAAGCCCAAAGATGATATTTGACCAGACTGATTAACAGACATAACAAAAAACTTTGTCCCCATCGGCGCGGTTTCGAAATCCCCCGCAGTATCACATGACTTGTTACATTAAAATCCGGTTTAACCTTTCTCAGAACCCCCCCACACAGATCCCAGACCCGTCGTGCAAAATCACAATCCCACAACACATGTTGAATTGTTTCTGTCTCACTACAATCAGAACGTGGACATTTGTCCTGTCTAGAGAGGCTGTGGCGGTGTAGCGTCTCCCTGACCGGGAGCCTCTTCCACAGGATGAACCAATTCAGATCTTTCAGTTTATTTTCTAATCCTACTGGCTGGTTCTGCCTCCACACTTCCTCTGTAATACCCACCACTGCTGAATCCTCTCTAGTTGTTGCGAGTTGGTACAGTGCTTTGTGATTTACAGACACAACCCCTTCTTTAGCACCTGGGTACTTCTTCAACCACTGCACTGCATGTTTGTAGTGCCATGGTAATTTCTCAGCTTTCGGTGTCGTGTTAGTCCAGACCACCAAGTGCTTCACAGCAGACGAAAACCACAAACGAGTGAAATAAACACACAGGTGGTCCGGACTTTCATGTAAAATCTTGCACAAACCGGCGACAAACAAGGCGTCCAATTTTACCGGCAAGTCAGGCACCGCTCTGCCTCCCTCTTCCACCGGCCTGCACATGTCCACCCGCTTGATGTATTCGTACCCTCCGCCCCAGATGAAACGGAAGATAGCCCTCACCAGGTCTTTACGAAACCTGGGAGGCAGCGGGAACACCCAGGCCAGGTGAAGGAGCAACGGCAGGACATCCACTTTCACCACCAGCACTTTCCCTACGTACGTCAAGGGTCTGCTCTGCCACAACCCCAGTTTTTGCTTTACTTTAGAAAGCTTGTTTTCCCAGTTAGCTATGGCAGAGCCACTGGACAGGAAACTGATGCCCAAGATCTTAATGGGACCTGATTCCAGCGTGAGGCCTCCGACCACATCTTGTCTGTCTTTCCATTTACCAAAATATTTAACCGCGCACTTACTTTTATTGAGCAGTGCTCCTGTGGCTGCCGTCATCTTATCCACAATCTGCAGAACTTGGAGAAGACTCCTGTCTGAGGTAAGAAGCAGCGTTACGTCATCTGCATAGGCCGCAATTTTTGCCTGTAGCCCACCACTACCGGGAACTACCACACCTTCCACCCAGGGGTCGCTTCGGATCTGTTGCAGGAAGGGCTCCAAGTATAATACATAAAGTAAAGGGGACAGGGGGCACCCCTGCCTCACACCACAACTCACCACAAACCCTGTCCCCAACCTTCCATTAACACTGACCTTGCTGACAACCTTGTTGTATAGTATCTTAACCCATCGAATAAAACTCTCGCTGATTCCTAATCTTTTAAGAACCTCCCACAGGAAGGGGTGATGGACCCTGTCGAAAGCTTTACTTTGGTCCAAATTAACTAGCATAAGCTCGAGGCCCCTCTCCTCTACCCATTCGATGGCATCTCGTACAAGCTGAAGATTCCAAAACAGCTTCCTACCTTCGACGCTACACGTCTGTTCTCTACAGACTAAATTGGGCATCACCTTCCTCAGCCGCCTGCTTAGCACCCTAGCCAAGATCTTATAATCGGTGCAGAGCAGTTGGATCGGCCTCCAGTTTTCCAAATCTTCCTTAGGGCCTTTTTTGTAAACCAGAGTTAAGATTCCCTTTTTCATAGTCCCTGCAAGTTCTCCTGACATCAGGATCTCCTTAAAAACCTCCAGAAGCATAGGCTGCAAGGTAGCCCAAAACACTGAATAAAAATCAATAGGCAGACCATCTATACCCGGAGCTGTGCCCTTCCGCAACCCCGACATTGCTTCCTTTAGCTCCTCACCTGACACGTCGCCATCTAAATCATCGGCGCTCACGATCTTCTTACCTATCCCTGACAGTAGTTCTTCCCACACGCCAGTGTTCACCGATTTTTCCACAAACAGCTCTTGATAAAAATTCGACGCACAACTCACCATACCCAATGGGTCAAAAGTAACAGTCCCATCTTTCTGTTTTAAACCTTCGATCAATGTCCGTGCTTGCCTAGCTCGCACCGAACTAAAGAAAAGAGCCGAGCACTTCTCGTTATTTTCTATTAGGTGACCTTTAATCCTAAAAAGAAAATCCCTAGCTCTTGTTGTCCACCATTCTTTCATTTTATGTCTAAGCTCTGCAGCCTTCTGTGCATCAAATGCCTTACCTTGATTAAATGCTTCATACAGATTCTGCAGTTCACATTGCAGCTGGTCTATTTCTTCCTTTTCCTGCTTTTTCCTGACACGGCAAAATCTAATAGATGCCCTACGCACTGCCCTCTTACACGCCTCCCACCAGTTTACTGCAGATGTAAATTTCCATCTACTGTTATCGAAAGTCTCCAATACCGTCGTTATCTGACTTCGATACTCGACCTCTGACAATACCTTGATGTTTAATCTCCAGAAGCCTGATCTAGGCCCGGAGTTGTCAGAGGTCATATAGACAGACAGCAGCATGTGATCAGAAAACCACACTGGAGTTACCTGTCCAGCCCGTGATGACCCTCGCATGGTGGTGAAGATATAATCCAGTCTTCTAAAACTGTCCCTGCCGTTGCTCCAGGTGTAGTTTTTAGAGGTCGGGCCAGGAATGCCAAAGCCATCCTGCAACTTAAAGTTTGCTACCAGCTCCCTCAAGACACGTGCCCCTGCCCTATTTGTGTCGCCGATATCTATATTAAAATCTCCGCCCATAATCACCGTTCTATTTGTGTAAAGGAGTGGCTCGATTGACTTAACAAAATCCGCCTGTAGGCGTCTTTCCGCCGGCCCATATACCGCAATCAGGCGTACCTTTAAGCCATCCCACACCCCATCAACAACCAATAACCGCCCCGGAACAACCGAAAGGACATCATTACACACAAAATTCGACAAACCACACAAAATCCCCACCCCTGAAGAGTGCACGCCCCCAATACTCCACCAAGACTGTCCTATTTGCCACTCTTTCTTAAAAGCTCTAATGTCCCCCTGCGATCCTAAATGGACCTCCTGGAGAAAACAAAAGCCGAACCGGCGCCTTCCGAGATCATCGAAGACGCCCGCCCGCTTCACAGGGCTCCTCAATCCCCTGACATTAACCGTACAAATTAAACAATTCATGGCGGGTCGTGGAGAGCTTGTACTTCCACCTCACCTGCCCGGCTAACCACTGGATACCCTGATTCCCCAGATGCCGGATCACTCTCCTCCTCCCCGGAGTGCTGCGAGCTCTCCTCTCCCGAGGAAGACATCTCACACTCTGGATCCTCGGATTCCTGTGAGTGACCGGATTTCTCCGTCTCCGCCTTGCCTCCTGGTTCAGCTTCGCTCCCCTCACTACTTACGTTTGGGTCACCTTGCCCAGGCGGGATGGGTTCTTCGCTGACCACCACCTCCTCCATTTCTGCAGGGGTGGCCATAGCAGCAATAGGATCACCACTTTCCGCCTCTAGGCTTTCCTCTGGGCCCTTCTTTTGCACTCTAACTCTTCCTGAGGCCTTCTTACATGGTCTCCTAACCACCCCCCCCTCACCACCCTCTCTTTCTACTGCTAATACCGGGGTTTTGTCTGATCTTAAAACCATCTCCTCACTACCCTTCTCCTCTACTCCATCAGAGTCACTGCCTGGAGTCTCTATAGGCAGTGCCTGAAACCGATTTTGAGTGCTAATTCGGGCCCGGCGCAAATCAGGACCCTTTGACCTTCTCTCTCCCTTCCTTTTAGCAGACCTGCTCAAGACTGGAGACCAGCTAGGAGACTCTGGCCTCTCCTCAGGGACCATATCTGCCCAAGATCTGGATTTTACAGGCTCCGAAACCTCTCCACCCGCCTTCTCAACATTTTGCCCCCGACCTCCCTTGCCTCCCTCCTCAGGTTTCCCCTGAGACCCCCGGAAGATTACTGGTCCGCCCGATGGGCCCGGTAAGTCCAGCCTCGGGTCCTCAACGGGAACCTTCACAATGTCCGCAAAACTTTTTCGTTTCCTGGGACATGAACGATACATATGTCCAGCAGACCCACACAAATCGCAGGTCATGACTTGTTCACAGTTTTTAGCCTCGTGACCTGCCATACCACACCTCCTGCAGAGTCCCCCCGGACAGTTCGCTGCAATATGTCCCAACTGCAAACACTTTTTACAGGTCAGTGGCTGGCCAGGGTAGAATAGGTAACCCCTGTTTGAACCAATTCTAAAGAAGGCAGGAGGGTGTAAGACTCCCTCGTCCCCCGATGGCTTCGGTCTGAGCCTGACCATATACCTCCTCTTCCCGGTCCAGACTCCCACCCGATCTATCACTTTAACTCCTGCCCCCTGAATGTCTACAAATCTTGATAGAAACATCGCAACGTCTCTCTCTGGTAGCAGTGTATTAAACACATGTACGGTGAGAGTCCGCAGTTCCCTTGCAAAGAGCGGTTCTATCAGAAAATTCTTCAGTGGAACATAGTCTTTGCCAAATTGGGCCTTACGCCACACGGCCTCACACAGTTTATCCGACTCCATGGTTAAATCAAATATTCCCTTGTTCACAAAGTCCTGCAAACTGGTAATGTCCTTCACCTGAACTCCCAGAGCGCGAAACAATACATCCTGTTCGAACTTGTCCCTGTTCTTCCAATTCTCCTTTTCTTCCTTGGTCTTCACCACGAAGCGCACTGTGCGCCGCATCTGCCCCTCTCGGGACAGAGGGTGCCCAACCGCCGAGTCGCGGGTCCACTCACCCGCCGCCGCCGTCTCTGCTGCCGCCGCCATCCGGAAGCCCCACTTCGCCCTCTGGGCTCAACCCAGAGCGACTACCCGTGGTAGCTTGTGGACCCTCGGCCTCCTTCCTCCTCCGGTAAGGTTCTCCTCCGTCTCCCGGCTGGCTCTCCTTCTCCTTCCTCGCCGTCACCGCCGTCACCGCCGTCGTCTTCTTCCCCGCCGTCGTCTTCTCTTCCCCTGACTTAGTCCTCTAGCCGCGGGCATGCCACGTGCTATCAGATCTTAGCCAAAAGGCCGAGAAGCGATGCCCACAAAGGCGCGGACCGACGCGCGGGCGTTCCGCTGGCGCACAGTGGCGCAGGCCGACTCCTCTGGAGCCCGGGACCCGCGCAGCTGCCGGCCTCCCTGCAGCCAGAGGCCTGCCGCGGGACTCTGCTCCCCCTCTCTCTTGCCTGCCCGCCTGCCTTCCTGCCAGTCCCGGGCGGGGGCCCTGCTCTTTGATCTTCTGTCAACGGCCCGACAACGACCGCAGCCGCAGGGGGCGCCAGCCGCCCGGCCTCCTTAGCTTAGGCCCCTCCCACCGGCAGCAGCTGCGCCCAACCGGCTGCAAGCCAAAGCCGAGCGCCAGCACCTGCGGGCAGAGGCAAGGGGCAGCTCTCTCTCGGGAGGGAGGGAGGGACGGGGACGCGCGCGCACACACGCCTGCCTGCCTGCCTGCCGAAAAAAAAGAAAGAAAAGGTGGATATACTAAGTTTTTTGGAGGGAAAACGCCCAGCTGTCGAAAGGGGCCCGCCTGCAGGGACGGGGACGGACACGCACGCAAGCAAGCAAGCAAGCAAGCAAGCAAGCAAGCAAGCCACGCCTGCCTCCCTGGGAAAAGGCTGAAAAACCTAAGTTTTTTGGAGGGAAAACGCACGGGAGCCGAAAAGGGGGCCGGCCTGCTTGCCCAGAGAGTCGAGACGCGGGAAAGCGCACAGAGGGAGCACGGGAACCGAGAGGGCGAGAGAGAGACAGAACACAGAGACACACAGATGGGGGACGAGGGACGAGACCCGAGAAGAAGGAGCTCCAGTCCACTTCGCTTGCTTGCTCGCTCGCTCGCTAGCTAGCTAGCTACCTAGCTACCTACGTCTGTCTTTTCACCGCTGAGAGAAGGTGGTGCACCGCTCCCGGAGGCGCTGCAATACCGGGCCGATGCGTGGAGAGGACGGAGCAAGCTCCTGATCCAGCTCCCTGTTCCAAAAATCCGTTTAATATGTGGTCCCCCGATGGGGGACGTATCAGATATTAAACTGATAAGAACAGATTTTTTTTTTTTATGTTTTTTATTACAAACATAACAAACTTCAACACAGCACAGTAAGACAACCACACCCTTCCCCAACATTCAAACATACCCTAAACCAGCCTCCCTCTGTAACACTAACAACAACCCTTATACTATTACACTCAACAATCCGAAACACAAATCAAACGGTCATGAAAATGTTAGTACAACAGTATTCATATTGGTTCATTTCGAAAATAGAATCACAAAAGAAACAGACATCAGAACCATAAACACAAAACCGTTACATTACCATAATCCCGCCCTGTATGCAAAAAAGATCCCTCCTCCATCCCCAACATTCCTTATATTATTATAAAACAAACCCATATACAGAAATCAATTTAACACCCCAAAGAAATTAATCCCTTCCATCTTTCTTTGGCCGCAGCAAAACCCCACCGTAAGATGTCCCACCGAACACGTCTAGTAACTTCATTTTTGCCTTTGCTAAATACAGATAAGGCTGAAACACAACTGCCATGCTCCACCACCTCCCTCCTCGCTACCCATATATAAAATTTAACCAAACTAATTATATACCATAACACAAATTCATTATTCCATTTTCTCACCCCCTTTACTCCCCGAAACACCACCCGACTGCTTAAAACAAAATCAACAGCGGCTTTCTGTAATAATTCAGCACTGTGACCCCACACCCTTTGGGCGAAAACACAGCCCCAGAAAACGTGAAGCAGGGTTTCGACCTCAGAACAGCCAGGCTGCGGGCACTTATCCTGTCTGGACAACCCATGCCTGTAGAGCGTGTCCCTCACCGGCAACCTGTTCCAGAGAGCCCGCCAGTTTAGGTCCTTGAGTCTGTTTTCTAGACCCACCGGCTGGATCTGCCGCCACTCCTCCTCCGACACCCCCACCACTGCAGGTTCCCCCTTCTCCATGATAGTCCTATACATCTGTTTGTGGTCCGTAGCCCCCAAGCCCTTTCTGAACCCTGGGTGCTTCTGTAACCACACCACCGCATGTCTATAATGCCAGGGCAATTTTTGCGCCTTCGGCGTTGTATTCGTCCAGACTACCAGGTGCTTCATCGTATTCGCAAACCACAAACGGATAAAACATACACAAAGGTGATCCGGATCTTCGTATAGTGTTTTACACAAATTTGCGACAAATATTGTGTCTAGTTTCAACGGGAAGTCTGGAACCGACCTACCACCCTCCTCCACTGGCCTGCACATATCCGCTCTCTTGATGTACTCATGCCCCCCACTCCAAACGAAGTGGAAGACCGCCCTCACCAGGTTTCGACGCAGCCGAGCAGGCAGAGGGAACACACAAGCCAAATGAAGCAGCAATGGCAGTATGTCTACCTTTAGGACTAGTACTTTCCCTGTGTACGTCAGCGACCTATTCAACCACATACCGATCTTTTGATTTACCTTCCCCAGCCTCAGGTCCCAGTTGATCCTGGCGGAGTCCTGCGTATGAAAAAGAACTCCCAGAATTTTAACCGGTCCCGTCACCAAGGTAAGACCGCCCGTCACATCTTGTCTTTCCTTCCATCTACCGAAGTATTTAACCGTACACTTTGCTTTGTTCAAAAAAGCACCTGTCCCTTTGGTCATACTATCTGCTATCTGTAGTACTTGGTGAAGACTTCTGTCAGTGCTAAGAAACAGAGAAATATCGTCTGCATAGGCTGCTATTTTCGCCTGTTCTCCTCCACTCCCAGGAACCACCACCCCTTCCACTCGAGGATCCCCACGAATCCGATGCAGAAAGGGTTCTATGTACAGCACATATAATAAGGGGGACAGAGGGCATCCCTGTCTCACCCCACACCTGACCGGAATGCCCATGCCAAGCATACCGTTGATGCATACCCTTGAGATGACATTATTATACAAAACCTTGATCCATCTGATGAGGCCCTCATCCAGCCCCACTCTTCTCATCACCTCCCAAAGGAATGAGTGATGCACCCGGTCAAAGGCCTTATTTTGGTCTAGGCTCACAAGCATCATCTCAAGGTTCCTGTCCTCCACCCATTCAATGACGTCCCTGATCAACTGCAGGTTCCACTTTACGTTTCTACCCTCCACACTGCAGGTTTGGTCTTTACTTATCAGGTCCGGCATCACCTTCCTCAGCCGTCTCCCCAATACTCTGGCCAAGATCTTATAATCGGAACAGAGTAATTGGATCGGCCTCCAGTTCTCCAGATCTTCCTTGTCTCCTTTCTTAAACACCAGAGACATAATACCTGTCCTCATCGTTCTGCCGAGTTCACCCTCCCTCAGGACTTCGTTATAAACCTCCAACAACACCGGTAGTAACCTTTCTCGGAAGGTTACATAAAATTCCGTCGGGAGTCCGTCCATCCCCGGGGTGGTACCTCTACGCAGGCCACCAATGGCTTCTCCAATCTCAGTCATTGTTAGGGCCTCACCCACACCTTCCATACCATCAATCTTCCTGTCAAACCCAATCAACCACTCATCCCACAAACTCTCATCCACTGGTTTCTCTGAAAATAAAACCTTGTAAAAATTAGTTGCACACCTCACCATGCCTTCTATGTCTCTGACCCTGGACCCATCTTCTCTCCTCAGACCCTCGAAGAGAGTCCTCTTCTGTCTGGCTCTGACCGAGCCAAAAAACTGGGCTGAGCACCTCTCCTCCCCCTCAATCAGGTTACCCTTCAACCTAAACAAAAAATCCTTAGCTCTCTCTACCCAAAGTTCTTTCAGTCTGAGTTTAAGCTCAGAAACTTTTGTCATGTCGAAAGCACCACCCTGGTTGGAAACCACATACTGCTCTTCTAGTTCCTGCTGCAATCTCACAAGCTCTCCTCTCTCTGCTACCTTCTTTTGGCTACAGTATGAGATAGAAGCCTTGGAGATCGCCCTTTTACAGGCTTCCCACCACAGCACCGCTGTCTGGTACCGCCCCCTCTGTAACTGGAACCGATCCAAAAGCGCAACTATCAAACTCTGATAATCGGCTTCCAATAACACTTTCGTGTTCAGTTTCCAGTAGTTTGATTTAGGGTCCATACCATCTGGTATCAAATCAACCGACAGCAACAGATGATCTGAAAACCATACCGGAGTAACCGTTGCCGCCTGTGTCAACCCACGTAGGGTGGTGAAGATATAATCAAGTCTTCTGAAGACACCCCTTCCATTACTCCATGTGTGCATTCTCTGTCCCTGACTATAGTCCTTGTGACCATCTTTTAGGTGAAACCGTGATATTAATTCTTTAAGATCACTCACACTCACACCACTCGCATCACATACATCAATATTAAAATCCCCTCCCATCACCACCACTCTATTGGTGTACAGATGTGGCTCAAGGTCCTTCAAAAACGCCCCCTGGAGCCGCCTTTCGGCAGGCCCGTAGACAGCTATTAAACGTACCTGCAATCTTTCCCATGCCCCATCTACAATCATTAGCCTTCCTGGGACTATGCAGTTAACTTCGCTTACAGAGAAATTCGGGGTTCCACATAGGATCCCGATTCCGGATGAGTGCACTCCCCCTACACTCCACCAGGACTCCCCTTTTACCCAGTCTCTCTTAAAGGTGACAATATCACCTTTTGTGCCTAAGTGTACTTCCTGCAAGAAACAAAAGCCGAAATGGCGCGCTTCTAACCATTTGAAGACGCCAATCCGCTTACTATGATTTTTAAGCCCTCTGGCGTTAATAGTACATACGGTACGACTCATGTTGGGTCAAAGGGAGTCTGCAGCTGCAACCCGTCTCCCAAACTAAAAGCACTCTCTATTCCAAGAGGACTGAGGAGATTCCCACCCACACTCATAACCTGCGGGGACCCCTCCCCCAGGGATGATGGACTTACCCCAGGATCATCGGAGGTCAGGAGGTGGATACCGCCGTCTTTCCCCGACTGTTCTGAGGTCTCTGAAACGAAATCCTCCTGTTCCACCACTATATCGCCCTGGCCCGGGGGTATGGGGTCGTCGAGGGTACTGACCTCAGCAGAGGCCTCCAAGGGGTCAGCCTCCTCACCCTGCTCTCCACCCCTCTCCCTCTGTTCCCCTTCCTCCCTACTCCCCCCCTCCCTACCTCCCTCTCCCTCTCCCTCTACACCCCCCTCCACCCCTACCTCCTTCCTACCCCCTTTCTTACACTCCCCCCTCGCCCTCTTTACAGCAATCGCCTTTTTCCGTCTCGGCATTCTCTGTCCTCTCTCTCCGTCTTCTCCCTTCTCTGCCTCGACGTCACTGTTCCCCGAGTCCTCCTCAACAGCTAGGACCTGAAAACGATTAGCCACAGTCTCGAACACGCACTCGTCGGACCTCATTCTTCTCTTCTCTGCCGCCGACTTCCTCTTTGCAGCCCTGCTAGGCTGGGTAACCCACTCCGGCGACTCCGACTCTGCCCTGTCCATCACTTCCGCCCACGACGAGGTCCCCGGACGCGCCTCTTCAGGTACCTTGGTCGCCTTTGGCATCTCCTCTGGTCTGTCGTCTCTTTCTTCTCTTGCGTCTGCTTGTGTCCTCTGGGTGGTCGCGGTCTTCTGCTGTGGTCTGCTCTCCTCTCTCCTCGGGCCCTCTGCCGAAGTCCGCACCACATCTGCAAAACTTCGACTCTTCATCGGACAAACCCTGTACACATGGCCTTCTGCCCCACACAGGTCGCACGTTAAGACCTTAGTACAGTCCTTAGTTTCGTGAGTTGTGGCCTTACACTTTCTACACACACCGCCAGGACAGTTCGCCGCTACATGACCCCTCTGGAAACACTTCTTGCACGTCACCGGTTGGCCTGGATAGAAGAGGTAGCCTCTATTAGGCCCAATCGTGAAATAAGCCGGGGGATGTACCACTCCCTCACCCTCAGATGGCTTAGGTTTTAGCCGCACCGTGTATCTTCTTTTACCGGTCCACACTCTGAGGACATCTAAATCTTTTTGACCTTCTCCCTGCACGTCCACAAATCTGGATAAAAAGGTGATTACGTCTCTTTCTGGGACCCGATGATTAAATAGGTGAATTGTCAGAGTCCTGAGCTCCCTGGCAAACAAAGGCTCTATCAAGAAATCATTAAGCGGTTCCACATCTCTTCCTTCACACACCTTTTCCCAGGCTTTCTCACAAAGTTCATCCGATGCAAGCGACAGGTCGTATATCCCTCTGACTGGGAAATCTTGTAGACAATCAATGTCCTTCAATTTAATCCCTAGAGCCTTCATCAGGACTACTCTTTCAAACCGCTCACGGTTCATCCATTCCTTCTTCTTCTCTGCCTCCTTCACAACAAAACGCACTGTGCACCGCATCTGCCCCTCACGGGACAGAGGGTGCACAGCCGCCGAACCGCGGGCCCACTCACCACCTTCGACCGCTGTCATCTTGGAGGCCCCACTTCGCCCCCTGGGCTCAACCCAGGGCGACTACCCGTGGTGACCTTGGTGGACTTCTGCTTCGGTCTTCTGATGGTAAGGTTCCGCCCGTCTGGTCTGGTTCCGTTGTCCGCTGTCTTCTCCTTCTCCTCTTCGCCTTCGTTGTCTTCGCCTTTTGTCAAGTCCTCAGACCGCGGTCATGCCACGTATCTTTAGATCTTGGCCAAAAGGCCGAGAAGCGATGCCCACAAAGGCGCGGACCGACGCGCGGGCGTTCCGCTGGCGCACAGTGGCGCAGGCCGACTCCTCTGGAGCCCGGGACCCGCGCAGCTGCCGGCCTCCCTGCAGCCAGAGGCCTGCCGCGGGACTCTGCTCCCCCTCTCTCTTGCCTGCCCGCCTGCCTTCCTGCCAGTCCCGGGCGGGGGCCCTGCTCTTTGATCTTCTGTCAACGGCCCGACAACGACCGCAGCCGCAGGGGGCGCCAGCCGCCCGGCCTCCTTAGCTTAGGCCCCTCCCACCGGCAGCAGCTGCGCCCAACCGGCTGCAAGCCAAAGCCGAGCGCCAGCACCTGCGGGCAGAGGCAAGGGGCAGCTCTCTCTCGGGAGGGAGGGAGGGACGGGGACGCGCGCGCACACACGCCTGCCTGCCTGCCTGCCGAAAAAAAAGAAAGAAAAGGTGGATATACTAAGTTTTTTGGAGGGAAAACGCCCAGCTGTCGAAAGGGGCCCGCCTGCAGGGACGGGGACGGACACGCACGCAAGCAAGCAAGCAAGCAAGCAAGCAAGCAAGCAAGCCACGCCTGCCTCCCTGGGAAAAGGCTGAAAAACCTAAGTTTTTTGGAGGGAAAACGCACGGGAGCCGAAAAGGGGGCCGGCCTGCTTGCCCAGAGAGTCGAGACGCGGGAAAGCGCACAGAGGGAGCACGGGAACCGAGAGGGCGAGAGAGAGACAGAACACAGAGACACACAGATGGGGGACGAGGGACGAGACCCGAGAAGAAGGAGCTCCAGTCCACTTCGCTTGCTTGCTCGCTCGCTCGCTAGCTAGCTAGCTACCTAGCTACCTACGTCTGTCTTTTCACCGCTGAGAGAAGGTGGTGCACCGCTCCCGGAGGCGCTGCAATACCGGGCCGATGCGTGGAGAGGACGGAGCAAGCTCCTGATCCAGCTCCCTGTTCCAAAAATCCGTTTAATATGTGGTCCCCCGATGGGGGACGTATCAGATATTAAACTGATAAGAACAGATACTACACTTGATCTTAGCCAAAAGGCCGAGAAGCGATGCCCACAAAGGCGCGGACCGACGCGCGGGCGTTCCGCTGGCGCACAGTGGCGCAGGCCGACTCCTCTGGAGCCCGGGACCCGCGCAGCTGCCGGCCTCCCTGCAGCCAGAGGCCTGCCGCGGGACTCTGCTCCCCCTCTCTCTTGCCTGCCCGCCTGCCTTCCTGCCAGTCCCGGGCGGGGGCCCTGCTCTTTGATCTTCTGTCAACGGCCCGACAACGACCGCAGCCGCAGGGGGCGCCAGCCGCCCGGCCTCCTTAGCTTAGGCCCCTCCCACCGGCAGCAGCTGCGCCCAACCGGCTGCAAGCCAAAGCCGAGCGCCAGCACCTGCGGGCAGAGGCAAGGGGCAGCTCTCTCTCGGGAGGGAGGGAGGGACGGGGACGCGCGCGCACACACGCCTGCCTGCCTGCCTGCCGAAAAAAAAGAAAGAAAAGGTGGATATACTAAGTTTTTTGGAGGGAAAACGCCCAGCTGTCGAAAGGGGCCCGCCTGCAGGGACGGGGACGGACACGCACGCAAGCAAGCAAGCAAGCAAGCAAGCAAGCAAGCAAGCCACGCCTGCCTCCCTGGGAAAAGGCTGAAAAACCTAAGTTTTTTGGAGGGAAAACGCACGGGAGCCGAAAAGGGGGCCGGCCTGCTTGCCCAGAGAGTCGAGACGCGGGAAAGCGCACAGAGGGAGCACGGGAACCGAGAGGGCGAGAGAGAGACAGAACACAGAGACACACAGATGGGGGACGAGGGACGAGACCCGAGAAGAAGGAGCTCCAGTCCACTTCGCTTGCTTGCTCGCTCGCTCGCTAGCTAGCTAGCTACCTAGCTACCTACGTCTGTCTTTTCACCGCTGAGAGAAGGTGGTGCACCGCTCCCGGAGGCGCTGCAATACCGGGCCGATGCGTGGAGAGGACGGAGCAAGCTCCTGATCCAGCTCCCTGTTCCAAAAATCCGTTTAATATGTGGTCCCCCGATGGGGGACGTATCAGATATTAAACTGATAAGAACAGATACTACACTTGATCTTAGCCAAAAGGCCGAGAAGCGATGCCCACAAAGGCGCGGACCGACGCGCGGGCGTTCCGCTGGCGCACAGTGGCGCAGGCCGACTCCTCTGGAGCCCGGGACCCGCGCAGCTGCCGGCCTCCCTGCAGCCAGAGGCCTGCCGCGGGACTCTGCTCCCCCTCTCTCTTGCCTGCCCGCCTGCCTTCCTGCCAGTCCCGGGCGGGGGCCCTGCTCTTTGATCTTCTGTCAACGGCCCGACAACGACCGCAGCCGCAGGGGGCGCCAGCCGCCCGGCCTCCTTAGCTTAGGCCCCTCCCACCGGCAGCAGCTGCGCCCAACCGGCTGCAAGCCAAAGCCGAGCGCCAGCACCTGCGGGCAGAGGCAAGGGGCAGCTCTCTCTCGGGAGGGAGGGAGGGACGGGGACGCGCGCGCACACACGCCTGCCTGCCTGCCTGCCGAAAAAAAAGAAAGAAAAGGTGGATATACTAAGTTTTTTGGAGGGAAAACGCCCAGCTGTCGAAAGGGGCCCGCCTGCAGGGACGGGGACGGACACGCACGCAAGCAAGCAAGCAAGCAAGCAAGCAAGCAAGCAAGCCACGCCTGCCTCCCTGGGAAAAGGCTGAAAAACCTAAGTTTTTTGGAGGGAAAACGCACGGGAGCCGAAAAGGGGGCCGGCCTGCTTGCCCAGAGAGTCGAGACGCGGGAAAGCGCACAGAGGGAGCACGGGAACCGAGAGGGCGAGAGAGAGACAGAACACAGAGACACACAGATGGGGGACGAGGGACGAGACCCGAGAAGAAGGAGCTCCAGTCCACTTCGCTTGCTTGCTCGCTCGCTCGCTAGCTAGCTAGCTACCTAGCTACCTACGTCTGTCTTTTCACCGCTGAGAGAAGGTGGTGCACCGCTCCCGGAGGCGCTGCAATACCGGGCCGATGCGTGGAGAGGACGGAGCAAGCTCCTGATCCAGCTCCCTGTTCCAAAAATCCGTTTAATATGTGGTCCCCCGATGGGGGACGTATCAGATATTAAACTGATAAGAACAGATTTTTTTTTTTTTTTTATTGCAAAATTACAAAAGAAATTCCAAAAACTCCAAAGAACAAAACACAATCCCAAATACACAATAGTCACAATAACAACCAAAATCATCTCAACCCATAATCCTGTTAAACACAAAAATCCATTCAATAGTCGACTAACAAAAACTTCTAAATACTAACAGCCCTTCCCACCCAATTCTCAACAAATAATTACACAGCAAAATCAATACACAGCAAAATCTGTACATCCCCATTACATAGCTCAGAACCTCAATTATTACCATAATCCCACCCATTATGCAAATTAAACCAAAAACCCCTTTCCCAAATTTACAATTCATTCATTTTCCACAATCCTTGAATTAACTCCCAGCACCACCCGTCACAAACTAGTCCCCTCCCAAACCACCAATTACATAAACCCACCTTTCAAACAAGTCAAACATACAAAAATTCAAACAATCCAAAATTCATATAAGAAACAAAACAATTTCTTGTTATACCAATACAAATCCCATTCAATTAATAACAAAAACAATACACAGCAAAAACAAAGTCACAGTTCATTTTAATTCAACAATTTCTAAACACCCCACCAAAAACCCCACAACCCACTTTGCCCTTCCCATAATCCCACCCCTTATGCAAATGCAACCCTGATCTCTGAAAGACTATTAACTTGATTCTCCTTCATCTCTTCCCCTTCTTTTTCCCTTTTTTCCTAACCGTCTGCCCCACCCTTACTTCCCCCTTCACATTCCCTCCTTCCTTCAAATCTACAGTCCAATCTGGTTCTAGGTCCCTAACATCACCTTCCACCCAACGATACTTAGGTTTACTCGAACCCTTATCAGCACTCGACACATCACTTACCGCATTCTCCGCCACATTCGTTCTGCTATCAATCCCAGTCAACCTCTCTTCCACACATACATTCTCTTCCTCCTTCAAATCTACAGTCAAATCTGGTTCTAAATCCCTAACATCACCCTCCACCCAACGAAACCCATTTACAAAACCCTCCCTACGCACTACCACATCTTCAGAAACAGAAATTCCTCCTTCCACTTCACTCTCTTCTTTCCCAATACCCCCCACATTCCTACCCACATCATTTGTATCAACTCTCTTCTTCACATTTTTCATACAATACCGATGACCATGTCCAGGCTCATCACACAGATAACACTTTTTCTCCTGATCACAATTCCTGGCCACATGACCCAACTTCCCACACCGTTTACAAATCACTGGCTCACACTGTGCAGCAAAATGTCCACGTTCTCCACATAACATGCAAGCGAGGGGCTGCCCAGAATACACCAGGTAACCCCTGTGAGTCCCGATCTCGAAGAAAGCAGGGGGATGTATCACCCCCTCCTCCGCCGTGTTCCCCAGTCGCAGTCTCATCAGATACGTCCGCTTCCCGTTCCACACGCCATCAGGATCCAAGTGCCTCCTCCCTGCTCCTTGCAGATCCACAAACTGCTGTAAAAAAGACACAATATCCTCCTCCGGAACAAATGCGTCGAAAACATGCACCATCATTACTGTAAGCTCTCCAGCAAACATTGGCTCAACACGAAAAGACTTAACAGGATCTTCATTTTTCCTCTCCTGAACTTTTCTCCATACTTCAAAACACAAGGCTTCTGTTGCAAGAGTTAGTTCAAACACTCCCCGAGCACAATAATCCTGGAGACAAAATACGTCTGCCAATTCAACACCCAAACATTGAATCAAAACCAAATTCTTGAACTTATCTCTGTCCCAAAAAGCAGGTCCATCGCGGCTCCTCAACGAGAAACAAAGGGAGTTCTTCCTCCGCTCCTTCCTCGCCCAGGGATGCCCAGCCATCGCTCCAGCAATGCTCCTCAGCTCTCCTTCCGAAACCTCCAGGCAAGCAAAATGCCGTCGTCCAGCACCGACCACCGCCTCAGCAAACTCCTTGTCCACACCGCTCCGGTCTTCCAGGTTCCACCATCAGCAATCCATTCCTTCCGGTCCGTCCGATCCTCCCCTCGCCTTCCCGACCCCCTGGACTAAGATCTTGGAACTGCGGTCAGGCCACTTGAACCTTGATCTTAGCCAAAAGGCCGAGAAGCGATGCCCACAAAGGCGCGGACCGACGCGCGGGCGTTCCGCTGGCGCACAGTGGCGCAGGCCGACTCCTCTGGAGCCCGGGACCCGCGCAGCTGCCGGCCTCCCTGCAGCCAGAGGCCTGCCGCGGGACTCTGCTCCCCCTCTCTCTTGCCTGCCCGCCTGCCTTCCTGCCAGTCCCGGGCGGGGGCCCTGCTCTTTGATCTTCTGTCAACGGCCCGACAACGACCGCAGCCGCAGGGGGCGCCAGCCGCCCGGCCTCCTTAGCTTAGGCCCCTCCCACCGGCAGCAGCTGCGCCCAACCGGCTGCAAGCCAAAGCCGAGCGCCAGCACCTGCGGGCAGAGGCAAGGGGCAGCTCTCTCTCGGGAGGGAGGGAGGGACGGGGACGCGCGCGCACACACGCCTGCCTGCCTGCCTGCCGAAAAAAAAGAAAGAAAAGGTGGATATACTAAGTTTTTTGGAGGGAAAACGCCCAGCTGTCGAAAGGGGCCCGCCTGCAGGGACGGGGACGGACACGCACGCAAGCAAGCAAGCAAGCAAGCAAGCAAGCAAGCAAGCCACGCCTGCCTCCCTGGGAAAAGGCTGAAAAACCTAAGTTTTTTGGAGGGAAAACGCACGGGAGCCGAAAAGGGGGCCGGCCTGCTTGCCCAGAGAGTCGAGACGCGGGAAAGCGCACAGAGGGAGCACGGGAACCGAGAGGGCGAGAGAGAGACAGAACACAGAGACACACAGATGGGGGACGAGGGACGAGACCCGAGAAGAAGGAGCTCCAGTCCACTTCGCTTGCTTGCTCGCTCGCTCGCTAGCTAGCTAGCTACCTAGCTACCTACGTCTGTCTTTTCACCGCTGAGAGAAGGTGGTGCACCGCTCCCGGAGGCGCTGCAATACCGGGCCGATGCGTGGAGAGGACGGAGCAAGCTCCTGATCCAGCTCCCTGTTCCAAAAATCCGTTTAATATGTGGTCCCCCGATGGGGGACGTATCAGATATTAAACTGA
The DNA here is from genome assembly GCF_059453375.1 of Lepisosteus platostomus. NCBI lineage: Eukaryota > Metazoa > Chordata > Actinopteri > Semionotiformes > Lepisosteidae > Lepisosteus > Lepisosteus platostomus. Next base: position 66,126 of record NW_028291705.1, read on the forward strand.
TAAGAACAGATACTACACTTGATCTTAGCCAAAAGGCCGAGAAGCGATGCCCACAAAGGCGCGGACCGACGCGCGGGCGTTCCGCTGGCGCACAGTGGCGCAGGCCGACTCCTCTGGAGCCCGGGACCCGCGCAGCTGCCGGCCTCCCTGCAGCCAGAGGCCTGCCGCGGGACTCTGCTCCCCCTCTCTCTTGCCTGCCCGCCTGCCTTCCTGCCAGTCCCGGGCGGGGGCCCTGCTCTTTGATCTTCTGTCAACGGCCCGACAACGACCGCAGCCGCAGGGGGCGCCAGCCGCCCGGCCTCCTTAGCTTAGGCCCCTCCCACCGGCAGCAGCTGCGCCCAACCGGCTGCAAGCCAAAGCCGAGCGCCAGCACCTGCGGGCAGAGGCAAGGGGCAGCTCTCTCTCGGGAGGGAGGGAGGGACGGGGACGCGCGCGCACACACGCCTGCCTGCCTGCCTGCCGAAAAAAAAGAAAGAAAAGGTGGATATACTAAGTTTTTTGGAGGGAAAACGCCCAGCTGTCGAAAGGGGCCCGCCTGCAGGGACGGGGACGGACACGCACGCAAGCAAGCAAGCAAGCAAGCAAGCAAGCAAGCAAGCCACGCCTGCCTCCCTGGGAAAAGGCTGAAAAACCTAAGTTTTTTGGAGGGAAAACGCACGGGAGCCGAAAAGGGGGCCGGCCTGCTTGCCCAGAGAGTCGAGACGCGGGAAAGCGCACAGAGGGAGCACGGGAACCGAGAGGGCGAGAGAGAGACAGAACACAGAGACACACAGATGGGGGACGAGGGACGAGACCCGAGAAGAAGGAGCTCCAGTCCACTTCGCTTGCTTGCTCGCTCGCTCGCTAGCTAGCTAGCTACCTAGCTACCTACGTCTGTCTTTTCACCGCTGAGAGAAGGTGGTGCACCGCTCCCGGAGGCGCTGCAATACCGGGCCGATGCGTGGAGAGGACGGAGCAAGCTCCTGATCCAGCTCCCTGTTCCAAAAATCCGTTTAATATGTGGTCCCCCGATGGGGGACGTATCAGATATTAAACTGATAAGAACAGATTTTTTTTTTTTTTTTTTTTTTATTGCAAAAATACAAAAGAAATTCCAAAAACTCCAAATATACTCATAAACAAATCCCTAACCCAAATACACATTCGTCATAATAACAACCAAGATCATTCAATAATTGACTAACAAAGCTTCTGTATACTAACAACACTTCCCATTCAATTCTCAACAAATTATTACACAGAAAAAACAATACACAACACAAATCTTTCCATATCTCACTACATGACCTCAAACCCCACTAATCTCCATAATCCCGCCCCTTATGCAAATTAAACAAAAATCCCCTTTCCCAAATTTACAATACATTCATTTTCTTAACCCCATTATATACAACCAACATCCTATCCCAGTTTTAAAAAACAATTCCCCCCACAACATCATCTCAATTACATTTCCACCCCTTATACAAATTATTCCAAAAATCCAAAATCACCAATACATCTTAAGGTCAATTAATGTCAAAAACAATAAACAGCAAAATCAACGTCACAGTTCATCAAAACTCAAAAAAACAAAATCACAAAAAAAAAAACTCAGAAATATCCAGAATACATACAAGTCTTTATACAATGAAATCAAACATTTCTCTTTCCAAAACCACCGTTAACATAATCCCTCCCCTTATGCAAAACACAAATCCATCTCCATCCCAATCCCCCTCCTACCAACAATCTCACCATTTGTCAAAATAATCGTAAGAAGCATCTTCACACTCCCCTTTCGTTTTCCCTAACACTTGATAACCTACCAACCAATTCTTCTCAATCGAAAATTCAAAAACAACCTGCGGATACTTTTTTTCCACAAGCCGTGAAACCGCCATCAATCGTTTCCTAACTGAACTCTCCCGAAGATCTTCCCACTCATCCCTAGCCACCCACCCCCGAAGCCCCTTCCTCCTTTTTTTTATAGGCCAGTGAAAATAAATACGATCCTCTCTTTCTTCCATCCACTGCTTCCATTCAATGTCCCCATACCAACAATCCCCTTCTCTCTCCATTCCCACTGCCTTTCCACCAAACCCTGAACCTTCTACTAACTCTCCCCCACCCTTCTGTCCCACTTCAACATCTTCCACCAACTCCCCACTAACTCCTACCATACTCTCAACCATCAGTTCTTCTACAGCTAGAACAGCAAAGGGGTTTGTGACCTCCACTGCCTGCCCACCCGCTTCAACCTTTTGCTCAGCAACACTCTTCCCTTCACCTTTCACCTCCTCCTCAGTCACTGAACTCTCTCCTTCTGTCTGACTCTCACAATCATCACTCTCTTCCGACTCGCTATCTTCAGACACACTCACCTCTCGCAAACTTTGTTTTCCCGCTTCCACGCTCTCATCAGACACACTCACCTCTCGCAAACTCTGCTGTCCTACTTCCACGCTCTCGTTCACTTCTTCTGCCCTAACCATCACACATCCCTTATCCAACACACCCACCTTCCCCTCTATATCTTCCATCCCCATATTAACCCTCTTCACATTTTTCATACAATACCTTTGACCATGTCCAGGCTCATCACACAAATAACACTTCTTCTCTTGAACACAGTTCCTAACCACATGACCCTTCTTCCCACACCGTTTACAAAACACTGACTCACACTGTGCAGAAAAATGTCCACGTTCTCCACATAACATGCAAGCAAGGGGCTGCCCAGAATACACCAGGTAACCCCTGTGAGTCCCGATCTCGAAGAAAGCAGGGGGGTGTATCACCCCCTCCTCCGCTGTGTTCCCCAATCGCAGTCTCATCAAATACGTCCGCTTCCCATTCCACACGCCGTCCGAATCCAAGTGCTTCTTCCCTGCTCCTTGCAGATCCACAAACTGCTGTAAAAAGAATACAATATCCTCCTCTGGAACAAATGAGTCAAAAACATGCACCATCATTACTGTAAGCTCCCCTGCAAACATTGGCTCAACACGAAAAAACTTAACAGGATCTTCATCTCTTCTCTCCTGAACTTTCCTCCATACTTCAAAACACAAGGCTTCTGTCGCAAGAGTTAGTTCAAACACTCCACGAAAACAATAGTCCTGAAGACAAAATACATCTGCCAAATCAACACCCAAACATTTAACCAAAACCAAATTCTTGAACTTATCTCTGTTCCACAAAGCAGGTCCATCACGGCTCCTCAACGAGAAACAAAGGGAGTTCTTCCTCCGCTCCTTCCTCGCCCAGGGATGCCCAACCATCGTTCCAGCAACACTCCTCCGAAACCTCCAGGTAAGCAAAACGCCGCCGTCCAACACCGACCACCGCCTCGGCAAAATCCTCGTCCACACCGCTCCGGACTTCCAGGTTCCACCATCAGCAATCCATTCCTTCCGGTCCGTCCGATCCTCCCCTCGCCTTCCCGACCCCCTGGACTAAGACCTTGGAATTGCGGGCTTGCCGGCTTAAACCTTGATCTTAGCCAAAAGGCCGAGAAGCGATGCCCACAAAGGCGCGGACCGACGCGCGGGCGTTCCGCTGGCGCACAGTGGCGCAGGCCGACTCCTCTGGAGCCCGGGACCCGCGCAGCTGCCGGCCTCCCTGCAGCCAGAGGCCTGCCGCGGGACTCTGCTCCCCCTCTCTCTTGCCTGCCCGCCTGCCTTCCTGCCAGTCCCGGGCGGGGGCCCTGCTCTTTGATCTTCTGTCAACGGCCCGACAACGACCGCAGCCGCAGGGGGCGCCAGCCGCCCGGCCTCCTTAGCTTAGGCCCCTCCCACCGGCAGCAGCTGCGCCCAACCGGCTGCAAGCCAAAGCCGAGCGCCAGCACCTGCGGGCAGAGGCAAGGGGCAGCTCTCTCTCGGGAGGGAGGGAGGGACGGGGACGCGCGCGCACACACGCCTGCCTGCCTGCCTGCCGAAAAAAAAGAAAGAAAAGGTGGATATACTAAGTTTTTTGGAGGGAAAACGCCCAGCTGTCGAAAGGGGCCCGCCTGCAGGGACGGGGACGGACACGCACGCAAGCAAGCAAGCAAGCAAGCAAGCAAGCAAGCAAGCCACGCCTGCCTCCCTGGGAAAAGGCTGAAAAACCTAAGTTTTTTGGAGGGAAAACGCACGGGAGCCGAAAAGGGGGCCGGCCTGCTTGCCCAGAGAGTCGAGACGCGGGAAAGCGCACAGAGGGAGCACGGGAACCGAGAGGGCGAGAGAGAGACAGAACACAGAGACACACAGATGGGGGACGAGGGACGAGACCCGAGAAGAAGGAGCTCCAGTCCACTTCGCTTGCTTGCTCGCTCGCTCGCTAGCTAGCTAGCTACCTAGCTACCTACGTCTGTCTTTTCACCGCTGAGAGAAGGTGGTGCACCGCTCCCGGAGGCGCTGCAATACCGGGCCGATGCGTGGAGAGGACGGAGCAAGCTCCTGATCCAGCTCCCTGTTCCAAAAATCCGTTTAATATGTGGTCCCCCGATGGGGGACGTATCAGATATTAAACTGATAAGAACAGATACTACACTTGATCTTAGCCAAAAGGCCGAGAAGCGATGCCCACAAAGGCGCGGACCGACGCGCGGGCGTTCCGCTGGCGCACAGTGGCGCAGGCCGACTCCTCTGGAGCCCGGGACCCGCGCAGCTGCCGGCCTCCCTGCAGCCAGAGGCCTGCCGCGGGACTCTGCTCCCCCTCTCTCTTGCCTGCCCGCCTGCCTTCCTGCCAGTCCCGGGCGGGGGCCCTGCTCTTTGATCTTCTGTCAACGGCCCGACAACGACCGCAGCCGCAGGGGGCGCCAGCCGCCCGGCCTCCTTAGCTTAGGCCCCTCCCACCGGCAGCAGCTGCGCCCAACCGGCTGCAAGCCAAAGCCGAGCGCCAGCACCTGCGGGCAGAGGCAAGGGGCAGCTCTCTCTCGGGAGGGAGGGAGGGACGGGGACGCGCGCGCACACACGCCTGCCTGCCTGCCTGCCGAAAAAAAAGAAAGAAAAGGTGGATATACTAAGTTTTTTGGAGGGAAAACGCCCAGCTGTCGAAAGGGGCCCGCCTGCAGGGACGGGGACGGACACGCACGCAAGCAAGCAAGCAAGCAAGCAAGCAAGCAAGCAAGCCACGCCTGCCTCCCTGGGAAAAGGCTGAAAAACCTAAGTTTTTTGGAGGGAAAACGCACGGGAGCCGAAAAGGGGGCCGGCCTGCTTGCCCAGAGAGTCGAGACGCGGGAAAGCGCACAGAGGGAGCACGGGAACCGAGAGGGCGAGAGAGAGACAGAACACAGAGACACACAGATGGGGGACGAGGGACGAGACCCGAGAAGAAGGAGCTCCAGTCCACTTCGCTTGCTTGCTCGCTCGCTCGCTAGCTAGCTAGCTACCTAGCTACCTACGTCTGTCTTTTCACCGCTGAGAGAAGGTGGTGCACCGCTCCCGGAGGCGCTGCAATACCGGGCCGATGCGTGGAGAGGACGGAGCAAGCTCCTGATCCAGCTCCCTGTTCCAAAAATCCGTTTAATATGTGGTCCCCCGATGGGGGACGTATCAGATATTAAACTGATAAGAACAGATTTTTTTTTTTTTTTTTTTTTTTTATTACAAAAATAACAAAATCACAAACTATCTACAGAAAGGAAGAACTAATGGCAACAATGCAACACAAAGCAAAACCAACGGTACCAAAGAAACAAAACAAAATCCCAGTTAACCAAATCAAGACATACAATGTACCAGTAACCCCTTCCACCTTTCTTTTGCGGCGTGGAGTCCTCTTTTACGGATGTCTAAGATGATTTCACATTTCACTCGGTACAACAGTCGATTATACAACCCCGTCACACTTAATTGAACCCCATTTTTGACCAGGCCATTCCGCGCCTTCCACAGTTCCAGTTTCACATGACTCAGGAGCACCCACAATACCCAAACCGTCTCCCGGGGATACACGTCTGTCTTTAAACCGTATAAAACCACATTCAAAGTAAGTGCAAAATTCAGAGCAATCATACCAAACAATAAGCTGCATTTTGCCCACACTCTCCCCGCATACACACAGTCCCAAAAAACATGGCGAATGGACTCCAAATGGTTACACGTCGCCCTCGGACAGTGCATCTGCAAAGTCAGTTTGTGGCGATGCAAGACCTCTCGCACAGGGAGCCGCCGCCATGCGATGAACCAGTTCAGATCCATCAGGTCGTGCTGTAAGCCTCTGGGCTGAATCCTGCTCCACACGTCCTTGGGCAGCCCCCCGACCAGGTCCGCTGTGCTGCTGGCCATCACCGTCCCGTACAAGGCCCTGTGGTCGGACAACACCCTGCCTTCCAGCCCCTGCGCATACTTGCCGATCCACCGGTAGGCCTGACGATAATGCCAGGGCATGTCATCTCCATGGGGCGCCTTGTTGTCCCACTCAAAAACCCCCCTCAACCTTCCCGCCAACCAAAACCGAACAAAATACACCCCCACATGTTCCACAGGCTTCTTCGAGGCTGCACACAATGAGGAAACAAAAAAACAGGACAATTTAGTGGGCAAAGATGGAACCCCCCTTCCTCCCTCCTCAATAGGTCGACACATGTCCACACGCCCGATGTATTCGTATTTTTTGCCCCACATAAACCAGAAAACCTCCCTCGTCAAATATCGGTTGAGCCTCAAAGGCATGGGGTAAACTGAGGCCAAGTACCCTAAGAGCGCCAGCACCTCGATCTTAATGATAAGGGCCTTCCCCACGTAAGTCAGACCCTTATTCTTCCAGCTCCCCAAACGTAATCGTGCCTTCTCCAGCTTCTTGAGCCAGTTGTAATTGGCCGCGTCTCCCTCTTTAAAATGCACACCCAAGATTTTCAAGGGGCCCCTGCACACTTGTAGTCCCCCCACTCCATCCTGTCGATCTCTCCACCTGCCAAAGAATTTAATGTGGCTCTTCCCTCTGTTCAATTTGGCCCCGGAGGCCTTGGCAAAAACCTCCAGATGGTTTAGCGCCCCCTGCAGGTCCACATCGGAAGCCATGAATAGAGTGACATCATCAGCATATAGGGCAATTCTAGCCCTCTCCCCACCACTCCCAGGCACCAAGACACCCTCTATTTTTGGGTCAGCACACACCAACCGGGCATAGGCCTCGATATACAACACAAAAAGCAGTGGAGAGAGAGGGCACCCCTGTCTCACTCCCGCATCCTGCCACACCATACCTCCGACGTGCCCGTTGAGCAAAATTTTGCTCCCCACCTCCCTATACAAAAGCCGGACCCAACCAATAAAACGCAGACCGAACCCCATACGGTCCATTACCCGCCATAAAAAACCGCGAGACACCCTGTCAAAAGCCTTTTCCAAATCGAGGCTGACTAGCATAAAAGGGACATCTCTCTGCCCCGACCAGGCAATAACATCCCTCACCAGTTGCAAGGGCCAGCTAATCCTCCGCCCTCGGACCCCACAGGTCTGTTCTTTTCCCACAACTGCTGGGAGCACCTGTTTCAGCCTGTTCACCAAAGCCTTCGCCAGAATCTTATAATCGGCGCACAGCAATGTCAAGGGTCTCCAATTTCTCAAGTCCGTAGCCTCTCCCTTTTTATACAGAAGTATTAATAGGCCCGTCCTCATAGAGGTTCCCAGGTAACCTACTTCCAGGGCCTCATTTAAGACTAAAAGCAAGATGTCCTTCAACTCTTCCCAAAAGACAGAATAAAATTCTACAGGCAAGCCGTCCATACCAGGCACCTTACCCTTTTTCAGGCCACGCATTGCTGCTGCCAGTTCTCTTACAGTAAAGGCCCCTTCCAAGCCTGCCCGTTCCTCATCCGTGAGCGCAGACGCCACCGACCTTAAAACATGCTCCACGGCTGCGACTTCCGTTTCCTGCTTTGAAAACAGCTCCTGATAAAAGTCCGTTGCGACACGCAACATACCATCCTTATCAGTCACTATTTTGCCCTGTCCGTCCCGCAACCCTTCCACCACTCTCTTACACTGCCTTTCCTTCATACTCCGGAATTGAAAGGAGGAGCATGTTTCTTTAAACTGCAGATTGTCTATGTGAGCTTTAAAAAGGTATCTCCGAGCCCTGGTTTCATAAAAGCTCCTCAACTGCTCCTTTTGCCTATTGATGTCCTCAAAGTCCACGGCCATACCTTTATTACAGTTCTCATATAATAAAGTCAGGCGCTCCTGTAGCAATCGCCCCTCCTTCTTTTCCTGCACCTGCCTCTCCGTGCAATAGGCCCTAGTGACCCGTTGGATCCGTCTTTTGACCATATCCCACCATCTTAACAGAGAAGACTGCTCACTCCTCTCCACCCACAACTTCTCCAATTCCCGTTTTATCAAGGTTCTATAAGCTGCCTCTTCTAAAACCTCGGTGTTCAACCTCCAACACCCCTTTCCAAACTTGGAGCCTGAGCCAGCTATTTCGACCCTTACCAGGTCGTGGTCAGAATGCCAAAAGGGTGAGATAGATGCACTCTCTACCACCAACCCCCGGGAGGAAAAGACATAGTCCAACCTCCTGGACTGCCCCCTCGAATTTCTCCAAGTGGGGCCCGTCTTCCCTTTTGTGGCTCTAGCGACACAGTCCACCAAACCATACTGCCCCAACATTCTGTGTATGAACCTAACGTCAGGGTGATCCTTATCTGCCAGGTCGAGATTAAAATCGCCACCTATGATCACCTTCCTGTTAGTCAGACAAAAAGGGGCCAAATTTGCAAGAAAAGTGGTTCTTTGTGAGGCGACAGCAGGAGCGTACACACCTAAAAACCGAAAACTACACTCACCCATACATACATCCACGCTCATTAGCCTACCGGCCACGCCCACCTCACACCCTTCCACCACCAACTCATGAGTCCCAAACAAGACCCCAACCCCCGAAGAGTGGACTCCGCCCACACTCCATCTAGAAGGGCCTTTGACCCATTCGTTTGCAAAGGATGCCACGTCTCTACTGTCCTTTAGATGCACTTCCTGTAGAAAGCACACCGTGAAATCCTGAGACTTCAAGAAACTAAAAACTGACGTCCTCTTTGCCCTATCTCGCAACCCCCTTACATTGATTGAAAGAACTTTCGCCATAGAGATTTCAGCAAAAACCTTTCTGAGCCCACTTTCGCACTAGACAAGAGAACCGCAAATACACTTCTCTAATATCTCTCTCATCCGCACCACACACCAGTAAGCCACTCAATCTCTCCCTCGACTTTTCTGGTTCCACTCTCACATTCTTGTACCTTCGCAACATCTCAGCAATTCCCCCCATCTCAGAAGGAAACACGACGGTCCCATGCACTAATTTACATAAAATCAAAAACTCCCTCGGCACCACCAACTTTGCCCGCAACATGTCCCGTTTCTTAACCCTTTTCTGTTCGAAATTGAATTCGTCCTTCTCAATGGCTTCTATCCACTCCCTCAGCAAATCTTCCAGTTGATACCTCTTCCTTCGCACTTCCGCATTGTCTTCAGCGTAGACGTGGAATGTTGACAGTTCACCCCAAACACCCACCGGCTTCAATCTTATTCCGGTCTTCTCGAAGACAGACCCATCAAAAAATTCGGGCCATGTCACCGAGTCCGTTTCCATGTCCCACCTACAAAGTCTCACAAACTTAGAAGGTATTCCTGCTTCAACCCAAACTTCCTCAGGCGTTTTACCCACCAAGCTGCAATCTCCCTCTTGCACACTTACAGGCGCTTCGTCCACGCTCAGCACCGGCCCTGGAGAACAGGAAGACGCCGCCAGCACATCCTGGAAATTAGGCATGGCGATCACAAGCTCTTTGCGTATAACCGCACCAACGGGCGCTGAACTATCCGGCTCCGATTCCAGTTCCATCTCTTCTGTACTCCGCCCTGCCTTCCTGCTCGAGACCTCTTCCGGCTCCAAATTCTTCCTTTTCGCCTTGTGCTTTGTCAAAACCTGCTCTGTCTCCGCTTCGTCCACCTTCTCAGCCCAGCTGATTCCCCCAACCGCCGCCTTCATCACTTCCAGCCCAACCGGGCCTCCTGCCTCTACGTCTTGCACTCCACTTAAGGTAAGTTCAGACTCTAGCGATGTTTCAGCAACCACCTCTGTCTGAGCCTCCCCCCTTCCAGCCCCTGCACAAGCCTCCGTCTCCATGCTACCCACCTCCTCCAAAACTCCTTGACGACTAGCTTCAGGAGCACGTGAAGCTGAACCTGCGTCCAGCACTACTGCTGCGAAACTCTTCTTCCTCTGGGTGCAATCCCTGAACATGTGCCCCACACCCCCACACAGATTACATTTAACGCCTGCAGTGCATTGCGCAGCCAAGTGCCCCACACCCTCGCAGTTCCGGCACACCACCTCACGGCAGTCGACCACATTATGGCCCGGCTGTCCACAACGCCGACACACAGCGGGCTGTCCATAGTAATAACAATACCCTCTGTTAGAGCCTAACAGAAAGGATGCTGGGGGGTGCAAAAGGCCATCGGGAGCCTTAACATCAGTCCGAAACCTCACCCTGTAGCGCCATTTCCCCGTCCAATACTTCTTCCTGTCAATTATCCTCTCTCCCACGCCTTGTATGTCCACAAAACGCTTCAGATAACAAACGATATCCTCCTCTGGCATATATGGGTTAAACATGGCTACAGTTAAGGTCTTCAACTCCCGGGCAAACAGAGGTTCGATAATGTAGTCAGAAAAAGGCTTCACATTCTGTTTTCCATTAGCCGTGCTCCAAACCCTCCGAACTAAATCCTCAGAAATAAGCGATAAGTCAAAGGTCTTCTTACCCGGGAAGTCCTGCAAACAATAGACGTCCTCGGGTCGCAACTGTAGAGCAGTCTGCATAACCTCTTCCTCGAAGACATCCCGGGAGTCCAAATCCCTCTTCGCTCCACCGTCCCGCAGCACGAACCGCACAGCATACCGAAATCTTCCCTCACGCAGTCTTGCAGCTCCTTCCATTGCAGCAAAAAAAACCTGGCCGGAAAGCTCCGCCAAAAAAGGAAATCCGGGAAAAAACCCCTGGCGCCGATCCCTCCTCTCTCTTGACTGTTCCTCCAGCCGCGGGCCTGCCACGTACTGGAATCGCAGCCAAAAGGCCGAGAAGCGATGCCCACAAAGGCGCGGACCGACGCGCGGGCGTTCCGCTGGCGCACAGTGGCGCAGGCCGACTCCTCTGGAGCCCGGGACCCGCGCAGCTGCCGGCCTCCCTGCAGCCAGAGGCCTGCCGCGGGACTCTGCTCCCCCTCTCTCTTGCCTGCCCGCCTGCCTTCCTGCCAGTCCCGGGCGGGGGCCCTGCTCTTTGATCTTCTGTCAACGGCCCGACAACGACCGCAGCCGCAGGGGGCGCCAGCCGCCCGGCCTCCTTAGCTTAGGCCCCTCCCACCGGCAGCAGCTGCGCCCAACCGGCTGCAAGCCAAAGCCGAGCGCCAGCACCTGCGGGCAGAGGCAAGGGGCAGCTCTCTCTCGGGAGGGAGGGAGGGACGGGGACGCGCGCGCACACACGCCTGCCTGCCTGCCTGCCGAAAAAAAAGAAAGAAAAGGTGGATATACTAAGTTTTTTGGAGGGAAAACGCCCAGCTGTCGAAAGGGGCCCGCCTGCAGGGACGGGGACGGACACGCACGCAAGCAAGCAAGCAAGCAAGCAAGCAAGCAAGCAAGCCACGCCTGCCTCCCTGGGAAAAGGCTGAAAAACCTAAGTTTTTTGGAGGGAAAACGCACGGGAGCCGAAAAGGGGGCCGGCCTGCTTGCCCAGAGAGTCGAGACGCGGGAAAGCGCACAGAGGGAGCACGGGAACCGAGAGGGCGAGAGAGAGACAGAACACAGAGACACACAGATGGGGGACGAGGGACGAGACCCGAGAAGAAGGAGCTCCAGTCCACTTCGCTTGCTTGCTCGCTCGCTCGCTAGCTAGCTAGCTACCTAGCTACCTACGTCTGTCTTTTCACCGCTGAGAGAAGGTGGTGCACCGCTCCCGGAGGCGCTGCAATACCGGGCCGATGCGTGGAGAGGACGGAGCAAGCTCCTGATCCAGCTCCCTGTTCCAAAAATCCGTTTAATATGTGGTCCCCCGATGGGGGACGTATCAGATATTAAACTGATAAGAACAGATACTACACTTGATCTTAGCCAAAAGGCCGAGAAGCGATGCCCACAAAGGCGCGGACCGACGCGCGGGCGTTCCGCTGGCGCACAGTGGCGCAGGCCGACTCCTCTGGAGCCCGGGACCCGCGCAGCTGCCGGCCTCCCTGCAGCCAGAGGCCTGCCGCGGGACTCTGCTCCCCCTCTCTCTTGCCTGCCCGCCTGCCTTCCTGCCAGTCCCGGGCGGGGGCCCTGCTCTTTGATCTTCTGTCAACGGCCCGACAACGACCGCAGCCGCAGGGGGCGCCAGCCGCCCGGCCTCCTTAGCTTAGGCCCCTCCCACCGGCAGCAGCTGCGCCCAACCGGCTGCAAGCCAAAGCCGAGCGCCAGCACCTGCGGGCAGAGGCAAGGGGCAGCTCTCTCTCGGGAGGGAGGGAGGGACGGGGACGCGCGCGCACACACGCCTGCCTGCCTGCCTGCCGAAAAAAAAGAAAGAAAAGGTGGATATACTAAGTTTTTTGGAGGGAAAACGCCCAGCTGTCGAAAGGGGCCCGCCTGCAGGGACGGGGACGGACACGCACGCAAGCAAGCAAGCAAGCAAGCAAGCAAGCAAGCAAGCCACGCCTGCCTCCCTGGGAAAAGGCTGAAAAACCTAAGTTTTTTGGAGGGAAAACGCACGGGAGCCGAAAAGGGGGCCGGCCTGCTTGCCCAGAGAGTCGAGACGCGGGAAAGCGCACAGAGGGAGCACGGGAACCGAGAGGGCGAGAGAGAGACAGAACACAGAGACACACAGATGGGGGACGAGGGACGAGACCCGAGAAGAAGGAGCTCCAGTCCACTTCGCTTGCTTGCTCGCTCGCTCGCTAGCTAGCTAGCTACCTAGCTACCTACGTCTGTCTTTTCACCGCTGAGAGAAGGTGGTGCACCGCTCCCGGAGGCGCTGCAATACCGGGCCGATGCGTGGAGAGGACGGAGCAAGCTCCTGATCCAGCTCCCTGTTCCAAAAATCCGTTTAATATGTGGTCCCCCGATGGGGGACGTATCAGATATTAAACTGATAAGAACAGATTTTTTTTTATGTTTTATTAGAAATCAGTAAAAACAGTGCTTTAAACGTTTACTTTACCCTCCACCTTTACACCCATGTGATTAAGTCCTTCCATCGTTCACGTGCCGCGGCGAATCCCCATCGGAGGACGTCCCACCGGATCTTCCGTGAGACGTCCCTCTTGACACGCTTCAGAATGTCCGGCACTGACCTCTCCACCCCATGTTTGACCAGCTCTGATCTTGCGTCCCATACATGGAGCTTGGTTAGGCTAATCAGGAGCCACAGCAGAAAAGCCGCGTTCCATCTTCGGGAACCAGCCACGCCCTTCATCACTGTGTTCAGCGTCAGGAGGGACCCCAGGCCTACCTGTGCGTACAGGTGCTGGCTGGACCTCCACACCCTCTGCACGAACCCGCACTCCCAAAAGACATGGTTGACGGTTTCTTCCCCTGTGCAGCCGTGCCTCGGGCACTGGCTCTTCTTTGCCAGCCCGTGCGAGTACATGACGGCCCTGACCGCCATTCGACCCCACACACCAAGCCAGTTCAGATCTTTTAGTCTGTTGTCCAGACCCTTTGGTTGGGCCTGCTGCCAGATGTCACTGGGCACACCCAGGAGCGCTGGCCTGTCCAGTGCTGTGACCACCAAATACATCCTCCTATGGCTCAGCGCTACTTCCTTGTCCCGTACCTCTGGGTGTGCCCGCAGCCACTGCACTGCGTGACGGTAGTGCAGTGGGAGCCGCTCAGCCTTCGGGGTCGTGTTCTTCCAGGCGACCAGGTGTCTCATACTCGCTGCCAGCCAGAGGCTCACGAACCGGCCGCACAGGTGGGGCGGGTTACCGTGCAGGATGACGCACAGGTTGGCGACGAACACGCAGTCCAACTTCACTGGGAAGTTCGGGATCCCTCTGCCTCCTTCCACGGTAGGTCTACACATGTCTGTCCGGCGGATCCGTTCGTATGAGTGGCCCCACACGAAGGTAAAAACTGTCCTCACCAATTCCTTCCTCCTCCTTGCGGGTAGGGGGTACACTACTGCCAGGTGGAGAAGCAAGGGCAGGATCTCCACCTTCAGCACCAGCGCCTTCCCTATCCACGTCAGGGATCGTTGCTGCCAAAGGCCCAGCTTCTGCTTGATCTTCCGGAACCTGGCCTCCCAGTTCAGTCCTGAGGGGTCCAAGGTGTGAAATAGGACCCCCAGGATTTTCACCGGGTCCGTTATTTGTTTCAGTCCTCCGGCGACCTCCGGTACGTACGGCCAGGTTCCAAAAAGCTTCACCAGGCTCTTGGCGCGATTCAGTTGGGCGCCGGTGCCTCTGGAGTAGGCCTCCACGATTTCCAACACTCTCCCCAGACTCCTGTCAGAGCTGAGGAAGAGCGTCACGTCGTCCGCGTAGGCCGCGATTTTAGCTTCCTGCCCACCTCCACCTGGCACTTTAATTCCCTCCACTCCAGTGTCCTTCCGTAAAGGGTCCAGTAGCAGCTCGAGGTAGATAACGTACAGCAGGGGCGAGAGTGGACATCCCTGTCGCACACCACACCTTACCGGAATCCTCCTCCCTACTGCTCCGTTGACTCTTACCCGGGACGCAGCGCCGTTGTAGAGCGCTTCAATCCACCTGACAAAGACGTCAGGCAGACCCTTCTTCCTCAAGAGTGCCCACAGGATCCCATGATGGACCCGGTCGAACGCCTTTGCCTGGTCTAGGCTCACCAGCATGAGCGGCAGGCCTCTGTCCTCCACCCAGGCGATGATGTCCCGGATCAGCTGCAGGGTCCAGCTGATCTTCCGGCCTGCCACGCCACATGTCTGGTCCGCCCCGACCAGCGCCGGCATCACCGTTTTCAGACGGCCGCCCAGCACCCTGGCCAAGATCTTATAATCAGTGCACAGGATCTGGATCGGCCTCCAATTTCCCAGGTCCGCCTTGTCTCCTCCCTTGTAGATCAGAGTCACGACGCCGGTCTTCATAGAGAGGCCCATTTCATTGCTGTCCAGGGCCTCATTGAAAACCTGCACCAGAAAAGGCTCTAGTTGATCCCAGAAGGTCCGGTAGAATTCCGCTGGTAGGCCGTCTACTCCAGGGACGGTTCCCTTCTTCAATCCAAACAATGCTGTTTTTATTTCCGCCCCCGTCACAGGCCCAACCAGCGAGGCGGGATCGTCTACCGCCTTTTCCACACCCTCCAGGAGCCTCTCCTTGATGCTGGCGTCGATCTCCTTCTCCTGGAACAAGGCTGTATAGAACCCTGTGGCACACTCCAGCATCCCGGGCAAGTCTGTGGCTGCAGTCCCATCCTCGCGCCGTATACTTTCGAAGCAGCAGCGCTCCTGCTGCTTTCTCACGGCGCTGAAGAATTGGGGTGAGCACTGTTCTTCTCCCTCCTTCCAAACTCCCCGCAGCCTGAAAAGAAAGTTCTTTGCTCTCTGCAGCCACCTTTCCCTAAGCAGGCTCCTGACGTTGGCGATCTTCTCGCCGTCGAAGGCGCCCCCCTGGTTCAGCTGCTCATACAGTGCTTCCAGCTCCTCTTGGAGCTGGGCGCACTGGCGTTCCTCCAGACTCCGCCGGATCCAGCAGTATCGCCTGGTGACCGTTGCGAGAGTCTGTTTGCACGATTCCCACCAGTGCACCGCAGAGCTATAAAGCTCCCTCTTCTTTTCCAGGTCTTTCAGCACTGTCTCGATCTTCCTTCGGTATCTCTCCTCGTGAAGAACTTGTTTGTTCAGCTTCCAGTACCCAGCCTGGAAGCGCGGGTCCTCAACACCGAAGGAGACCGTGAGCAGCCGATGGTCCGAGAACCAGGTAGGGGTCACTTGCCTGCTTAGCGTTGTCCACTTCACAGTAGAGAGGATGTAGTCGAGGCGTCGAAAACTCCCTCTTCCATTGTCCCAGGTGTGGTGTGCAACGTTCTTAAACCCATCTCGAAGGCCAAAATCCGCGATCAAGGACCTCAACAGATGAACTCCCTGGCCGTGCGGGTCTCCCAGGTCGATGTTAAAGTCGCCGCCTACAATCAGCTCTCTATTGGTGTACAGCACGGGCTCCAGGTCTTTCAAAAAGGAGCCCTGCTGCCTTCTGTCTGCTGGGGCGTACACGTTAACCAGCCTTATCTTCACTCCCCTCCAGGTTCCGTCCACCACCAGCAGACGTCCGGGAATTACTGAGCTGACTGTTTGGGCGGCGAACCCTGGCAAGCCGCACAGGATACCCACACCAGAGGAGTTCACCCCTCCGACGCTCCACCACGAAGGACCCTTCCTCCACTCCCTCTGAAGGGTCCTCACGTCGTCGAGGTCCTTGAGATGGACTTCCTGCAGAAAGATCACATCCAGATACCTTCGAGACAGGTAGGAAAACACTGCCACTCTTTTTTCCTGCTTCCTCAGACCCCTCACGTTAGCTGTTGCAACTGTGAGGGTCATGGCGGGTCTTGAGGGGGGCTGTCACTCTCCATTCCCTCCGATCGGCTGGAATCAGGTGAGCTCGCCGTCCCTGCTGTACTCTCCGAGCTGCCATCCTCTGTGTCCATAAAGTGGACCACGCGGCTGTCCGGGGACTCTCGTTCCGGAGTTGGCGTTTCAGGCTGGCAGTAGACTACGGGGCTGCCATCGTCCGTTACGTTGGCCGCCACTGAGTAGACGGCCAGCATTGCCGCCCCTGACCCCTGCCCTGGGGGGAGAGATTCCGAGGTGCTTTCGGCCTCGGAGTCACTCGAGGCCGTCAAAACTCCCTCCTCCTCTTCCATCCCCTCAGAGTCTGCGAAGTCTCCCGGGTCTTCCTCCTGGCCTTCCTCCTCGGCCGTCCTCTTCTTCTTTTCCTGCGTCTCCTGTTGACGCCTTTCCGCCCTCTGCCTCTTTGACCTCCTCTTCTTCCCTGCGCCCTGCAGGATTACCATCCCCTCCTCCTCTGTTGGCGTCGGTGTCGGTGTCGCAGTTCTTCCCCCGTCCTTCAGGGGGCGCCCCTTCTTCACCACCTCCGCCCAGGTTCCGGCCCCTCCGTCTGCTCCTCCTGATGTTCCCGGATTTTCACCGTCCCCTCCCTGCGCCGTCTCCAGTTGCTCCACGTCGGAGCCCCACGACGTTCCTGGTCGCTCTCCGTCCTCTTCTCCCTGGTGCACCTCTCTCCCCTGTCTTCCTCCCTTCTTCTCCCCCTTACCAGGGGGTCTGCTACCCTTCGGCCGGCCTTCCCCCTCACTAGCCTCGTCTTCCTGCGCCATCCACTCTCTGACCGCCTCCTCCATGATCTCCTCCTCGGTGGCCGCCTTCTCCGTGGCCGCCTTCTTCGTGGCCGCCTCCTCCGTGGCCGTGCCCCTCTTGTTACACTGCCGGAACAGGTGGCCTCTATCCCCGCACAAAGAGCACTCTTTCACCTTGCACTCTCTGGTTTGATGTCCCTGACAGCCGCACTTGCCACATTTCTCCGCCGTACATGCCCCCTCTCGGTGTCCGAAGGCCCGGCACCTCCTGCAAAAGTCAGGCTGATCCCAATAAAACATGTACCCCCTACCTCCTCCGATGGCGAATGTGCCTGGTGGGTGGCTGTATCCGTCCTTTGCTGTTTTGTCCTGCCGCAACTCCACCAGATACCGACGTTTTCCCGTCCACACAGTACGTGTGTCCTTGAGCCCCAAGGGACCCGCCTTCACATCCACGTACCTGCTTAGGAAGGTACTCACGTCGGCGTCTTTCACAAATGGATCGAACATGTGCAAAACCACCCACCTCTTGCTGTCGCTCTGCAGTCCCCCACACTCATACTCCGGAAATCCGCCGTTCTTAATGATCTCAGTGCATTTCCCTACCATTCTCTTGTGGATATCGGCGCTGATGAAGGTGGTGTCCATGAATTTCTGTGGCTGGTTCCCCTGCACACACAAGATCTCTGATGCCTTCAGCCCCAAAGCTCCAAACAGGACGTCATCCTCGAACTTCTCCCTTCCAGGTGGTGCCGTCTCCGGCTTCCAGCGGAAGCGGAGAGTCCACTTAATGCTGGGGTCCTTCCCAGCCCTCCTCGCCTCTCCAGGCCCTGCAGCCATGGTTGGGCAGCCTTTCGGCCACCAAAACAGCCACGGAATGCAAAGCCGGGTGAAAAATCAAAAGTCCGACGTCCAAAGGCAAAAAATCGTAGTCCAAAAGCAATCCGGGTCCAAAATCCAGGCAATCCAAACGTGTCGACGCAAAGCTGTCCTCTCGATCCTCTCTCCCTCGACCTCTGACCTTAGCCAAAAGGCCGAGAAGCGATGCCCACAAAGGCGCGGACCGACGCGCGGGCGTTCCGCTGGCGCACAGTGGCGCAGGCCGACTCCTCTGGAGCCCGGGACCCGCGCAGCTGCCGGCCTCCCTGCAGCCAGAGGCCTGCCGCGGGACTCTGCTCCCCCTCTCTCTTGCCTGCCCGCCTGCCTTCCTGCCAGTCCCGGGCGGGGGCCCTGCTCTTTGATCTTCTGTCAACGGCCCGACAACGACCGCAGCCGCAGGGGGCGCCAGCCGCCCGGCCTCCTTAGCTTAGGCCCCTCCCACCGGCAGCAGCTGCGCCCAACCGGCTGCAAGCCAAAGCCGAGCGCCAGCACCTGCGGGCAGAGGCAAGGGGCAGCTCTCTCTCGGGAGGGAGGGAGGGACGGGGACGCGCGCGCACACACGCCTGCCTGCCTGCCTGCCGAAAAAAAAGAAAGAAAAGGTGGATATACTAAGTTTTTTGGAGGGAAAACGCCCAGCTGTCGAAAGGGGCCCGCCTGCAGGGACGGGGACGGACACGCACGCAAGCAAGCAAGCAAGCAAGCAAGCAAGCAAGCAAGCCACGCCTGCCTCCCTGGGAAAAGGCTGAAAAACCTAAGTTTTTTGGAGGGAAAACGCACGGGAGCCGAAAAGGGGGCCGGCCTGCTTGCCCAGAGAGTCGAGACGCGGGAAAGCGCACAGAGGGAGCACGGGAACCGAGAGGGCGAGAGAGAGACAGAACACAGAGACACACAGATGGGGGACGAGGGACGAGACCCGAGAAGAAGGAGCTCCAGTCCACTTCGCTTGCTTGCTCGCTCGCTCGCTAGCTAGCTAGCTACCTAGCTACCTACGTCTGTCTTTTCACCGCTGAGAGAAGGTGGTGCACCGCTCCCGGAGGCGCTGCAATACCGGGCCGATGCGTGGAGAGGACGGAGCAAGCTCCTGATCCAGCTCCCTGTTCCAAAAATCCGTTTAATATGTGGTCCCCCGATGGGGGACGTATCAGATATTAAACTGATAAGAACAGATTTTTTTTTTTTGTTTTTTATTACAAAGTACAAAAGACACAGAACAAGTCCATCACCCCGATACAACAACTTACAGTGATAAATCAATCAATCCCTTCCACCTTTCCTTCGCAGCCGAAAAACCCCAACGCAGAACATCCCGTTTAACCCTCCCTCCAATATCAGACCTAATCCTCCCCACCACCTCTCTGCTGGATGTAAAAACCCCGTGTTTAACAATTTCATCCCTGGATGACCAGATCTGAAACTTAATAACACTAATCATTAACCAAAACAGAAAATTCACATTCCATCTCTTCACCCCCGAAACCCCCCTCATAACCAACCTGTAAGACAAAACAAAATCAGTCGAAACCAAAAAACACAAAGAAACACACTGAGACCATACATCCCTAGAAAAAGAACACTCCCAAAGAGCGTGCCTTATTGATTCTCCCTCTGTACAATTAAGCCTGGGACATAAGGGCTGCCTCGAGAGGCCATGCCTGCACAAGGTTTCCCGTACTGCCAACCTATCCCACAGCCCAAGCCAATTCAAATCACAAAGCCGATTATCTAAGCCACGCGGTTGAATCCTCGCCCATGTCTCCTGAGAGACCCCCACCACTGCCTGGGCCTCCTTCTGTACAATCAGAGCGTACATGCGGCGATGGTCTAAAACAATTTCTTCGCTCTTGACTTCAGGATGCTTCCTCACCCATGTCGCAGCATGCCTATAATGCCCCGGGAGCCTTTCCGCCTTGGGAGTGGTATTAGACCACACCACAAGATGTCGCATTTTCTGTGCAAACCAAAGCATGACAAAGAACCTACACGGATGGGCCATAGGCGCGCGCAGCAATGTGCAGAGCCTAGCCACAAACAAGCAATCTAACTTCAGTGGTATGTTGGGGACATCCCGGCCACCGTCCTCCACTGCTCTGTACATGTCAGCCCTTTTCACGTATTCATACCTCCCCCCCCACATGAATCTAAACACCGCTCTCACCACCATTCTTCGGAAGCACACCGGCAAGGGGAAAACCTCTGCCAGATGCCACAGCAGGGGTAAAATATCCACCTTTAAAACCAGGACCTTCCCTTTAAAGGAAAGTGACCTCCGACTCCATTGACCAAGCCTCTGATTCATCTTCTGCAAACGATGTTCCCAGTTTAGGACTGCAGAGTTCCTTGAATTGAACCAAACCCCCAGTATCTTTACAGGCCCGTTAACCACCGGCAATCCCCCAATCACACGTCTCCGATCCGTCCAAGCACCAAAAAGCTTGACGGTACTCTTACTAGTGTTTAGCGCAGCCCCTGTTCCTGCCGCAAAATCCTGAACCACCGATAGGACCCTATCTAAACACCGATCAGAGGTTAAAAACAAAGAAACATCATCCGCGTAGGCAGCGACTTTTATGCGCAACCCGTCGCTCCCAGGCACCAACATTCCCTCTATTGCCGAGTCACTGCGAATTTTCCTTAGCAACGGTTCAATGAATAAAACATATAATAAAGGGGACAGGGGGCATCCCTGCCTCACTCCACACTGGACCACCAAGTTCTCCCCTAATCTACCATTAATACACACCCGGGAAATTGCCCCCCTATAGAGCGTCTGCAGCCACGTTACAAAAGTCTTTCCACAGCCCATCCTACTTAACGCCTCCCATAAAAACCCATGATGGACTCTGTCGAATGCTTTGTTTTGATCAAGATTGACCAACATGAGGGAAAGGCCCCTGTCTTGCACCCACTCCACCACATCTCTAATCAACGACAGGTTCCATCCGATCTTCCGGCCTTCTACCCCACATGTCTGATCTACACCTACTAGGGACCCCATCACAGTTCTCAGACGCCTACCTAAAACCCGAGCTAATATTTTATAATCCGTACACAATAATTGGATCGGTCTCCAGTTTTCAAGATCCTTTCTGTCGCCCTTTTTATATAGGAGAGTAATAACACCCGTCCTCATAGTCCCGCCTAACCCGCTCCCACTGAGCACCTCTTTAAAAACCTCCAACAAAAGCGGCTCTAATGAAACCCAAAAGGCTCTATAAAATTCTATTGGCAACCCATCTATCCCGGGGACTGCTCCTTTCTTTAAACCCAGCATTGCCTCTCGGAGCTCCATGGCACTTACATCCTGCTCCAACTCGGTAGCCTCAGACAGATGCGCAAGATCTTCTAGAAAACTATCTTTTTCCTTCTGGCTCACTTCCTTTTCTGAAAAGAGACTTCTATAAAATTTTGAAGCAAAGCCCAGCATCTCCTTTACCTCACTTGTGGTTGTACCGTTGTCTATTTTGAGCTCTGAAAAAAAGACCTTCTCCTGCCTAGACCTGACCGAGCCAAAAAATTGAGCTGAGCACTTCTCCTCATTCTCTAGAATAACTCCTCTTAGGCGAAAAAGGAAGCCCTTGGCCCTTCTTTGCCAAGCCTCCTTTAGTCTCTTCCTCAACTCTGCTGCTCTTTCCGCGCAAAAGGAGCCCCCACGATTAAAATCAACATAAACCAACTCCAATTCCTTCTGCAGGGCATTCAATACCTTCCTCTCCTCCCAGCGCCTTTTCCTGCAGTATTTCATGGAAAGATGCGCTACGGATCGTTTAAAACTCTCCCACGCCTCTATCTTTGAACCAACAGAAGGAAATGTATTCTTAAAGCTGTCTATATAATCCAAAATTAAAAGACGGTACCCAATCTCATCCAGAACGGACACATTAAGCTTCCAATAATTTGACCGAAAACCAGAATCCCCTAATTCAAAGGACGCCGCTAAAACCCAGTGGTCAGAAAACCACACAGGAGAAGCTGCCAAACTAACTTTTTTAGCCTTAAGGGAAGAAAAAATATAATCTAATCTTCTGCAGTGCCCCCTGCTGTTCTGCCAAGTAAAGTTTCTAAGACCACTATTAAAATCCTTGAAAACGTCCAAAAGATGGAAATTCTCTACCAACTCCTTAAGGCTTCGCACTCCCCCTCCTTGCGAGTCAGATAAATCGATGTTAAAATCCCCCCCCATTACAATCTCTCTATTTGTGAAAAGCCAGGGCTCCAGATCTTTTACAAACGTTGCTTGAAGGGCCCTCTCAGCAGGGGCATACACACCGATCAGACGCACCCTAGCAGACCACCAGCTTCCATCAACCACCAGAAGGCGTCCAGGCACAACCGAGGTTATTTCAGAGGCCTGAAACCCCCGGTCTCCACACAGAATTCCAACACCCGACGAGTGGACACCGCCCACACTCCACCACGACGCACCTTTTTTCCACTCATTAGTGAACTTTGTTACATCACTTGGACCTTGCAAATGTACCTCCTGCAAAAAGCAGAAGGCTGGGTTCAGGTCACTCAAGTAACTAAAAACAGCGTGTCTTTTAATATCACACCTTAACCCACGCACATTACTTGAACAGATTTTTTTTGACCTCATTTACACAGTTTGTCATTTCTTCCCCACCAAGTCCGCGAACAAAGCACTATAGCCAGGACTCCCCGCCTCACTTTCCCCACTGGGCGTCTGGAACGGCCCAGGTGTCACTGGGGACATAACCTCAAGGTCAAAAAAACCCTCAGGGTCTGTAACCCCACTGGGGTCCAACGTCCCGCCACTCTCTGAAATGCCTGCACTAGAGTCAATCAAAGCTCCCTCAACACAGCCAACGTTCTTTTCTCCTACCACCTCCGGCGGGTCGGGGGGCACTCGCTCCTTCTCATGCTCCACCACCGCTTCCTCTCTCTCTTCACCACCCGGAAACGTCTTCTCCCTCTCTGGCACCTCGGGATGCGAGTCCCCTGTTTCCTCACTGGACTCCTCACTTTCTTCGGACCTTTCATCATCATCATCCATGTCGTCATCATTTACCACCACCTCCTTCTCGCCCGCCATGGGGACTTCGTTCTCCTCCTCCGAATACTCAGAGTCTGTCGAGGCCCCTCCCTCTTCAGAGTGCACGCCCTCCTCCGAGGATGATGATGCTTCCTTTGACCTCTTCTCCTCGAGCCCAGTGCAGTCCTCTTCGTAGGCCTCCCGATTTCTCTTCTTCTTTCTCCGCTTTCCTGTAACCGTCTCCCAGCCTTGTCCTGACGAACTCTCTCCTTCCGGACTCATAGGTGTCTCAGCAACCGTCTCGGCCTCTAAGGAGGTCCCCTGACGACCCGCCTCCTCCTCTTTCCCGGGCTCCTGCAACGCTTGTTCCTGCCCCAACACGGACGTCCCCTCCCCAGGATCCTCTCTCCGCTGATCAGCCTCTTCCAGGTAAGTTCCACCTTCTCTGGATCCTCTGGAACCACCTACCGGCTCTGTCGAGCGCTCCACTGCCCCTTCGACAAGGCCCACCTCCTGGATTTTCCGGTACTCCCTCTCTGGGACGCTGCCCTCTACTGATCTCCCTTGTCCATCAGGAAATGCAGTCGATTCTTCCAGTCCCTTGTCCCTTCGTTCGTTGACCACAGCTGCGAAGCTACGCACCTTTCTGGGGCACGTCCTGTAAGAATGATCCGGAACCCCACACAGATTGCACACCAGAGCATTACGGCAAGCAGCGGCCACATGTCCAAGCTCCCCGCATCTTTTACACATGTCGGTCACACAGTCCACAAAAAAATGCCCTGATTGACCACACCTCCGGCATGTTTTAGGCTGTCCAGGGTAAGACATGTATCCTCTATACGGCCCAATACTGAAATTGGCTGGTGGAGTTATCAGACCCCCCTCTATCTTATCATTCGGGCGGAATCTTACTGTGTATGACCTTTTTCCAGTCCAAACCTTCTCGTCATCTATAACCCTCCTCCCTTCTCCTTGCACATCAACATACCTTCGCAAGAAGGTCAGAATATCAGCCTCAGGCACCCTTGGGCTATAAATATGAACCATCAAGGTCTTCACATCTCTTGCAAAAAGAGGCTCTACACGATATTTGCTCAGCGGTTCCTCTTCTTTCAAAAGTTGAGCTTTGCTCCATACCCTGGCGCATTCCACATCCGAAATAAGTGTCAGATCAAAAATACATTTGCCTTGAAAATCTTGTAAACACAAAATATCCCATCTCTCGATCTCAAGCGCCTTAAATAACACCTCCCTCTCGAATCTGCCTCTTACCATCCACTCCGCTCGCTCTTCCACATTCTTCAATACAAAGCGCACCGTGCCCCTCATTATCCCTTCATGGGACAGAGGGCGCCCAGCCGCCGCCGCCGAAGGCCACTCACCACCAAAAGACGTCATCTGGGAGCCCCACCTTCACCCCCTGGGCTTCACCCAGAGCGATTCCAGTGGTGGCTCTTAGCTGTACTCCCGCCGCTTCCCAGTCGACTGGTCTCCTCCTCTCCCAGTGGTTCCTCCTTCGCCGCTGCTTGCTCCGCTCTCTCGCCACTCGTCTTCTCTCCTCCGCCGCCAATCCCGACCTTCTGACACAGACTTCCAGCCGCGGACAAGCCACGTACTAGTTATCTTGGCCAAAAGGCCGAGAAGCGATGCCCACAAAGGCGCGGACCGACGCGCGGGCGTTCCGCTGGCGCACAGTGGCGCAGGCCGACTCCTCTGGAGCCCGGGACCCGCGCAGCTGCCGGCCTCCCTGCAGCCAGAGGCCTGCCGCGGGACTCTGCTCCCCCTCTCTCTTGCCTGCCCGCCTGCCTTCCTGCCAGTCCCGGGCGGGGGCCCTGCTCTTTGATCTTCTGTCAACGGCCCGACAACGACCGCAGCCGCAGGGGGCGCCAGCCGCCCGGCCTCCTTAGCTTAGGCCCCTCCCACCGGCAGCAGCTGCGCCCAACCGGCTGCAAGCCAAAGCCGAGCGCCAGCACCTGCGGGCAGAGGCAAGGGGCAGCTCTCTCTCGGGAGGGAGGGAGGGACGGGGACGCGCGCGCACACACGCCTGCCTGCCTGCCTGCCGAAAAAAAAGAAAGAAAAGGTGGATATACTAAGTTTTTTGGAGGGAAAACGCCCAGCTGTCGAAAGGGGCCCGCCTGCAGGGACGGGGACGGACACGCACGCAAGCAAGCAAGCAAGCAAGCAAGCAAGCAAGCAAGCCACGCCTGCCTCCCTGGGAAAAGGCTGAAAAACCTAAGTTTTTTGGAGGGAAAACGCACGGGAGCCGAAAAGGGGGCCGGCCTGCTTGCCCAGAGAGTCGAGACGCGGGAAAGCGCACAGAGGGAGCACGGGAACCGAGAGGGCGAGAGAGAGACAGAACACAGAGACACACAGATGGGGGACGAGGGACGAGACCCGAGAAGAAGGAGCTCCAGTCCACTTCGCTTGCTTGCTCGCTCGCTCGCTAGCTAGCTAGCTACCTAGCTACCTACGTCTGTCTTTTCACCGCTGAGAGAAGGTGGTGCACCGCTCCCGGAGGCGCTGCAATACCGGGCCGATGCGTGGAGAGGACGGAGCAAGCTCCTGATCCAGCTCCCTGTTCCAAAAATCCGTTTAATATGTGGTCCCCCGATGGGGGACGTATCAGATATTAAACTGATAAGAACAGATACTACACTTGATCTTAGCCAAAAGGCCGAGAAGCGATGCCCACAAAGGCGCGGACCGACGCGCGGGCGTTCCGCTGGCGCACAGTGGCGCAGGCCGACTCCTCTGGAGCCCGGGACCCGCGCAGCTGCCGGCCTCCCTGCAGCCAGAGGCCTGCCGCGGGACTCTGCTCCCCCTCTCTCTTGCCTGCCCGCCTGCCTTCCTGCCAGTCCCGGGCGGGGGCCCTGCTCTTTGATCTTCTGTCAACGGCCCGACAACGACCGCAGCCGCAGGGGGCGCCAGCCGCCCGGCCTCCTTAGCTTAGGCCCCTCCCACCGGCAGCAGCTGCGCCCAACCGGCTGCAAGCCAAAGCCGAGCGCCAGCACCTGCGGGCAGAGGCAAGGGGCAGCTCTCTCTCGGGAGGGAGGGAGGGACGGGGACGCGCGCGCACACACGCCTGCCTGCCTGCCTGCCGAAAAAAAAGAAAGAAAAGGTGGATATACTAAGTTTTTTGGAGGGAAAACGCCCAGCTGTCGAAAGGGGCCCGCCTGCAGGGACGGGGACGGACACGCACGCAAGCAAGCAAGCAAGCAAGCAAGCAAGCAAGCAAGCCACGCCTGCCTCCCTGGGAAAAGGCTGAAAAACCTAAGTTTTTTGGAGGGAAAACGCACGGGAGCCGAAAAGGGGGCCGGCCTGCTTGCCCAGAGAGTCGAGACGCGGGAAAGCGCACAGAGGGAGCACGGGAACCGAGAGGGCGAGAGAGAGACAGAACACAGAGACACACAGATGGGGGACGAGGGACGAGACCCGAGAAGAAGGAGCTCCAGTCCACTTCGCTTGCTTGCTCGCTCGCTCGCTAGCTAGCTAGCTACCTAGCTACCTACGTCTGTCTTTTCACCGCTGAGAGAAGGTGGTGCACCGCTCCCGGAGGCGCTGCAATACCGGGCCGATGCGTGGAGAGGACGGAGCAAGCTCCTGATCCAGCTCCCTGTTCCAAAAATCCGTTTAATATGTGGTCCCCCGATGGGGGACGTATCAGATATTAAACTGATAAGAACAGATACTACACTTGATCTTAGCCAAAAGGCCGAGAAGCGATGCCCACAAAGGCGCGGACCGACGCGCGGGCGTTCCGCTGGCGCACAGTGGCGCAGGCCGACTCCTCTGGAGCCCGGGACCCGCGCAGCTGCCGGCCTCCCTGCAGCCAGAGGCCTGCCGCGGGACTCTGCTCCCCCTCTCTCTTGCCTGCCCGCCTGCCTTCCTGCCAGTCCCGGGCGGGGGCCCTGCTCTTTGATCTTCTGTCAACGGCCCGACAACGACCGCAGCCGCAGGGGGCGCCAGCCGCCCGGCCTCCTTAGCTTAGGCCCCTCCCACCGGCAGCAGCTGCGCCCAACCGGCTGCAAGCCAAAGCCGAGCGCCAGCACCTGCGGGCAGAGGCAAGGGGCAGCTCTCTCTCGGGAGGGAGGGAGGGACGGGGACGCGCGCGCACACACGCCTGCCTGCCTGCCTGCCGAAAAAAAAGAAAGAAAAGGTGGATATACTAAGTTTTTTGGAGGGAAAACGCCCAGCTGTCGAAAGGGGCCCGCCTGCAGGGACGGGGACGGACACGCACGCAAGCAAGCAAGCAAGCAAGCAAGCAAGCAAGCAAGCCACGCCTGCCTCCCTGGGAAAAGGCTGAAAAACCTAAGTTTTTTGGAGGGAAAACGCACGGGAGCCGAAAAGGGGGCCGGCCTGCTTGCCCAGAGAGTCGAGACGCGGGAAAGCGCACAGAGGGAGCACGGGAACCGAGAGGGCGAGAGAGAGACAGAACACAGAGACACACAGATGGGGGACGAGGGACGAGACCCGAGAAGAAGGAGCTCCAGTCCACTTCGCTTGCTTGCTCGCTCGCTCGCTAGCTAGCTAGCTACCTAGCTACCTACGTCTGTCTTTTCACCGCTGAGAGAAGGTGGTGCACCGCTCCCGGAGGCGCTGCAATACCGGGCCGATGCGTGGAGAGGACGGAGCAAGCTCCTGATCCAGCTCCCTGTTCCAAAAATCCGTTTAATATGTGGTCCCCCGATGGGGGACGTATCAGATATTAAACTGATAAGAACAGATACTACACTTGATCTTAGCCAAAAGGCCGAGAAGCGATGCCCACAAAGGCGCGGACCGACGCGCGGGCGTTCCGCTGGCGCACAGTGGCGCAGGCCGACTCCTCTGGAGCCCGGGACCCGCGCAGCTGCCGGCCTCCCTGCAGCCAGAGGCCTGCCGCGGGACTCTGCTCCCCCTCTCTCTTGCCTGCCCGCCTGCCTTCCTGCCAGTCCCGGGCGGGGGCCCTGCTCTTTGATCTTCTGTCAACGGCCCGACAACGACCGCAGCCGCAGGGGGCGCCAGCCGCCCGGCCTCCTTAGCTTAGGCCCCTCCCACCGGCAGCAGCTGCGCCCAACCGGCTGCAAGCCAAAGCCGAGCGCCAGCACCTGCGGGCAGAGGCAAGGGGCAGCTCTCTCTCGGGAGGGAGGGAGGGACGGGGACGCGCGCGCACACACGCCTGCCTGCCTGCCTGCCGAAAAAAAAGAAAGAAAAGGTGGATATACTAAGTTTTTTGGAGGGAAAACGCCCAGCTGTCGAAAGGGGCCCGCCTGCAGGGACGGGGACGGACACGCACGCAAGCAAGCAAGCAAGCAAGCAAGCAAGCAAGCAAGCCACGCCTGCCTCCCTGGGAAAAGGCTGAAAAACCTAAGTTTTTTGGAGGGAAAACGCACGGGAGCCGAAAAGGGGGCCGGCCTGCTTGCCCAGAGAGTCGAGACGCGGGAAAGCGCACAGAGGGAGCACGGGAACCGAGAGGGCGAGAGAGAGACAGAACACAGAGACACACAGATGGGGGACGAGGGACGAGACCCGAGAAGAAGGAGCTCCAGTCCACTTCGCTTGCTTGCTCGCTCGCTCGCTAGCTAGCTAGCTACCTAGCTACCTACGTCTGTCTTTTCACCGCTGAGAGAAGGTGGTGCACCGCTCCCGGAGGCGCTGCAATACCGGGCCGATGCGTGGAGAGGACGGAGCAAGCTCCTGATCCAGCTCCCTGTTCCAAAAATCCGTTTAATATGTGGTCCCCCGATGGGGGACGTATCAGATATTAAACTGATAAGAACAGATACTACACTTGATCTTAGCCAAAAGGCCGAGAAGCGATGCCCACAAAGGCGCGGACCGACGCGCGGGCGTTCCGCTGGCGCACAGTGGCGCAGGCCGACTCCTCTGGAGCCCGGGACCCGCGCAGCTGCCGGCCTCCCTGCAGCCAGAGGCCTGCCGCGGGACTCTGCTCCCCCTCTCTCTTGCCTGCCCGCCTGCCTTCCTGCCAGTCCCGGGCGGGGGCCCTGCTCTTTGATCTTCTGTCAACGGCCCGACAACGACCGCAGCCGCAGGGGGCGCCAGCCGCCCGGCCTCCTTAGCTTAGGCCCCTCCCACCGGCAGCAGCTGCGCCCAACCGGCTGCAAGCCAAAGCCGAGCGCCAGCACCTGCGGGCAGAGGCAAGGGGCAGCTCTCTCTCGGGAGGGAGGGAGGGACGGGGACGCGCGCGCACACACGCCTGCCTGCCTGCCTGCCGAAAAAAAAGAAAGAAAAGGTGGATATACTAAGTTTTTTGGAGGGAAAACGCCCAGCTGTCGAAAGGGGCCCGCCTGCAGGGACGGGGACGGACACGCACGCAAGCAAGCAAGCAAGCAAGCAAGCAAGCAAGCAAGCCACGCCTGCCTCCCTGGGAAAAGGCTGAAAAACCTAAGTTTTTTGGAGGGAAAACGCACGGGAGCCGAAAAGGGGGCCGGCCTGCTTGCCCAGAGAGTCGAGACGCGGGAAAGCGCACAGAGGGAGCACGGGAACCGAGAGGGCGAGAGAGAGACAGAACACAGAGACACACAGATGGGGGACGAGGGACGAGACCCGAGAAGAAGGAGCTCCAGTCCACTTCGCTTGCTTGCTCGCTCGCTCGCTAGCTAGCTAGCTACCTAGCTACCTACGTCTGTCTTTTCACCGCTGAGAGAAGGTGGTGCACCGCTCCCGGAGGCGCTGCAATACCGGGCCGATGCGTGGAGAGGACGGAGCAAGCTCCTGATCCAGCTCCCTGTTCCAAAAATCCGTTTAATATGTGGTCCCCCGATGGGGGACGTATCAGATATTAAACTGATAAGAACAGATTTTTTTTTTTTTTTTTTTTTTTTATTATCAAAAAGTAACAACAAACAAGTTCACAGAAACCTCATTAATCACCAAAATCAAACATATAGACACACAAATAACTCAAACAAAACACTGCATAAACCAATCAAAACATGGGATTACAATAAACAAGACCATCAATAGTTAGACATTGGCCAATACTTTCCACTTTTCTTTAACAGCGTGAAAACTCAACTTCCTTTTATCATTGGCCACCATACATCTGACATCCCACAATACCTTTTTCCACACCCCTCCCACATCACATGTCACTCCCTTCTTCACCAACAAATTTCTTGCAGCCCACAGTTCTATTTTCACAAAGCTAATTAAAAACCATAACAAAAAACACATTTCTTTCGTTCTCCCCCCCCTCCTTATACCAAACATTATTGTTGCAAGGTTTATCGTAAAGGTGCTATCTATAGCTTCCAAAACAATTTTACTCTTTTCCCACACTTTTTGCGCAAAATTACAGAACCAAAATACATGTTCGATGCTTTCCTCGCCACAACATCCCGTTCGAGGGCACCCGACTTGTTTAGTCAACTTATGTTTATATAATACGGATCTTACTGGAAGTCTCTTCCATACCGTTAACCAATTGAGGTCTAGACAGTCCAAACGCAAACCCTTGGGCTGCACTCTTCCCCAGATCTCATTTGCAACGCCCCCCACAACCCTGGCTTCTTCTCTTTCTGTTATAGCGCAATACAGTGCCCTGTGATCCAGCATCTCCAACTCGTCCACCGACTCCAGATGTTTCCTTGTCCAGGACACTGCATGCCTGTAATGCCAGGGCAGATCTTCACCGTGAGGGACGTCGTTCTTCCAGTTGGTGAGTCTGCGCATGCTGTTTGATAACCAAAATCTTACAAAGTACTGATGATCATGAGACACCGGCTGTTTCAAAGCTTTACACAAACCAGACACAAATAAACAATTTAACTTGATCGGCATGTTCGGTACTGACCTACCCCCCTTTTCTATGGATCTATACATATCTACACGTTTTACATATTCATATTTTTTATTCCACAAAAAACTAAAAACTTCTCTGACCAGATACCTGTTATACCTAGCCGGCATAGGATACACATTTGCTAAAAACGTGAGGGCGGGTAACACGTCTGTTTTTAATATGATTACCTTTTCGATGAAAGAAAACCTTCTGTCGCCCCATCGGAGTAGCCTTTTCCTGACCACCTCCAATGCCTCTTGCCAGCTGTTATGAATCGTACTCAGGTCATTAAAAGAAACCCCCAAAACTTTCAAAGGACCCCTGCAGTAATTCAGGTCGCAGAGACTCCCCTTTTCGTCCCTCCAACACCCAAAATATTTAACTTTGCTTTTTTGTCTATTTAACTTTGCCCCAGATATCCGGGCGAAGCTATCGAAAATCCCCAGAGCCTCCTGCAGACTTTCCTTCGACCCTACCATCAAAGTGATATCGTCAGCATACAAAGTCATCTTCACCCTCCCCCCACCACTCCCAGGCAGCATTATTCCTTCTACACGTGGGCTCGCGTTAACCATCCTAACAAAAGGCTCCAAATAGATTACAAACAATAGAGGCGATAAAGGACAACCTTGTCTCACGCCCACCTTCTGTTCTACCAATTTCCCAAGATACCCATTCACCACCACTCTACTCCCTACGTGCTTATACAGAGTCTTTAGCCACCTAATAAAAAGTGTGCCAAAACCCATCCTCTCCATCACGGCCCACAAAAACTTATGTGACACTCTATCAAAGGCCTTCTCCAAATCAAGGCTCACCAGTGCAAGGGGGATATTCCTCTGCTCGGACCACGCTATTATGTCCCTAACCAACTGCAATGACCAGGTAATTTTCCTTCCCTGGACCCCACACGTCTGATCTTTCCCAATCACTTTGTCCAACACCCCTTTCATCCTATTAACTAACACCTTTGCGAACAGTTTATAGTCTGAGCAAAGCATAGTTAAAGGCCTCCAATTCGCTAACTCTGTCGGTTGGCCTTTTTTATACAGCAGAGTCAAAACCCCCTCACGCATCGATCTTCCCAAAACGTCCTTGCAAAAAACCTCCTTCATTACCTCCAGCAAGATCGGCCCCAATATACCCCAGAAGGTCCTGTAGAATTCTGATGGCAAACCATCAATTCCAGGCACCTTTCCATTTTTTGAGCCAGCTAAGGCCACCCTGAGCTCTTCTAATGTAAACGGCCTTTCTAAGAGGGCCCTACTCTCCTCTGGCAGCTTTGAGACAATACAATCCAGGGAGGCAAAATCTGTCTCCCTTCCCATCTCCTTTTCAGAAAAGAGATTCTGATAATAACCAAACACTGCCTCCAACATGCCTTCTTTATCTGCTACTACTGTGCTCGCATCCACTTGTATCCCGTCCAGCCTTCTTTTAACCTGTTGCTTTCTCACCTGTCTAAAAAGATAAGAAACACAGGTCCCTTGCTGCAGGGATGAGTCAACTCGGGCCTTAAAAATAAAATTCTTTGCCCTCTCCTCGTGATATGCCCTTAATTTCCTTTTTGAGGCTGCCACCTCAGCCATGTCCACTTGCACTCCTTCGTTAAGGAGAGCGTAGAGCTTATTCAGCTCTTCCTGGAGCAGTCTCCCCTCTCTCCTCACCTTTTTCTGACGCTCACGACAATATGACCTCGTTTCTTTTTTGATTTTCTTTTTGATCTGCTCCCACCATTCCAACGTGGGAACATGCTGTCGCCTTTCTTCCCGCCACCTGTTCAAATACAAACTCATACAATCTACATACTCTCTCTCTTCCAACACCTCAACATTCATTCTCCATACACCCTTCCCATACATTCCTCTTGCCAGGCTCAAATCCACTTCTACAATATCGTGATCTGAAAGCCAGGCCGGATGAGTGTTTACTCCACCAACTGCCACCTCCCTGGATACAAAAACATAATCAAGGCGCTTCGCTACACCCGCTGTGTTTCTCCAGGTAGGTACCACCCCTTTTGCTCGGAAACGCACTGCACTATCAACTAAATTAAAGCGCGTCAATAGTGTGCGCAGCTGCTTTGCCCCTGCCTCTTCCTTATTAAAGAGGTCAACATTAAAATCTCCACCAATAACCAGGAACCTATTCGTGGCACACAAAGGGAACAGTTCTTTAAAAAAATCTGCCCTCATTGACCCTACAGCAGGAGCATAGACACACACTATTCTAAAGTTACACTCACCAATGCACAAATCAACACTTAAGACTCTTCCCGGTACCACTGCAACACTCCCTTCGACTAAAACATCCCGATTTCCAATCAACACACCCACACCCGATGAGTGAACCCCACCCACACTCCACCTAGAATCACCTCTATCCCACTCACGCGCAAAACCGACCACATCATTATCATTTTTCAAATGAACCTCCTGCAAAAGACAGACATCGAAATTAAAAATCCTCAAAGACTGAAAGACTGCTGTCCTTTTCACTTTGTCCCTCAGCCCCCTGGTGTTTAACGTGAGGACTTTTATGGTCATGAATAATTATTTTACATTTTCTCTTCCCATTTATCTATAATGGCCATCACCGCTATGTAAGCGTCCCGCACTTCCGATTCTTGATGACCACTCACAGTCAATCTTGTGATTCTCCTAGCCGCTCCTTCGTTCTCGAGTTTCACTCCCGGAAATCTTCTGAGTACGTTTTTGATTCCACCCGCCTTGTTCGGGAACCTCACATTTCCGTTCTGCCATTCACACTTCTTTAAAAAACCTGATGAGGCATCCAACTTTTTCACATACCTTCCTTCCTTTCTGTACACCCCTGAAGCAAAGGCTTCCTTTGCCTTCCCAGCACTGTTCCTCCACTGCTTTACTAAATCCGAGAAAAGGCACTTTTTTGAACCTATCTCTGAGTGGGTTCTTCCATATATTTGAATGCGTCTCACTTCTTTACCAAGGTACTCACACTTGTACTTAATCCCTTTCTTCTGCAGATCCTGTTCTTCAAACCCGGCTGGCCAATGAACATCTCTATTCTTTTCGTTCCATTTGCACAGGTCGATGAAATCTCTGGGGAGGTCCGAATCGAGCCAAAGGCCCTCCTCACTACTCAGCTTCTGCTCAGCCTGGACACCCCCACCACCGGTAAGTACCTGGTTGCCCTCATCCGTTTCAGGTATGCAAGAAGCTCCTGATAATACTGAGCAATCTCTGGACTGGGACAGAACAAGTCCCTCATCATGGACTTCACCCTCTCCAGGTGTGTAAACTGCCACCAGGACCTCTGAGACAGGTGTATCACTCAGTGACAAATCCTCAGTACCTCTATCTGCCTTTTTGGCCACTAGAGCATCTGAGCCTTGTGCCTTCCTCTTTATGGATCTTTTAGACACCGACGGCCCTTCTCCCTCCTCTTCCTCCATCCTCTCTCCCCAACTCCCTTCCTGGACACTTTGCACCTCCTGTCCCACTTCCATCACAGCTGCTTTCAAAAAGTCTAGTCCTGGCGTCTCTGAAACCTCTGAAAAGCTGTCCTTATCAGAAAAACTTCCATCTGTGAGCTCACTTTGCATATGCAAATTGAGCTCCGCCCCTTCTTCTGCCCCTCTCACCACTTCTCCGGTTTCCTCTTCTTCTACCGTTAAGAAGCTTCCATCTTTTGAAAACCTTCGGTTTCCCTTTTTTCCAGGTTCCCTATTGTCAGCCTCCCCACCTTCATCCACCTCTCTTCGTCTCTCCTCTTCATTTGCAGCACCTGGTCTTTCACCTGCAACTCCACTCACGACTTCTGAAAAAGTCCTTTTCCGTAAAGCACAGTCTTTAAATATATGCCCTGCACCTCCGCACAGATTACACCTCCTCTCTTCCTTGCATTCTGAAGATAGGTGACCAACCCCCTCACATCTTCTGCAGATTCGCTCCCTGCAATCCACCACATGATGTCCCTCCTTCCTACATCTCCTGCAAACCGAGGGCTGTCCGTAATAGAACAAGTACCCCCTGTTGGAGCCTATCTCAAATGATGCAGGCGGGTGCAAAAGACCGTCCGGTGCTGACCCATTCGCTCTGAAACGCACCCTGTAACGCCACTTCCCTGTCCAATAGTTTTTCCTGTCTATTATCTTCACCCCTATGCCCTGAATATCCACGAAGCGCTTCAAAAAACAGACTATGTTTTCTTCAGGCATATAGGGGTTAAACATTGCCACTGTCAAGGTTCTTAACTCCCTGGCAAACAAGGGCTCCACATAGTAGTCCACGAAAGGTTTCTCTCCTTTCCTTCTGTTCACCTCTGCCCAAACGCCCCTGACAAGATTCTCTGAGTTGAGCGAAAGGTCAAAACACCTCTTACCCGGGAAGTCTTGTAGGCAGAACACGTCCTCAGGCTCCAGGTGCAGGGCATCTCTGATCACCTCGTCCTCGAAACTGTCCCTTGAAGTGAACTCCGTCTTCTCCCCGTTGTCTCGTAACACAAAACGCACAGCATGTCGCACTCTTCCTTCTCTTGAAAAGGCTCCTCCCTCCATCGTCAAAAAATGGCCGGAAAAAAACCGCCACGCAAAAAAAGGCTTCGAGTCTCCCCGAAACAAGCGATCCGTCTCTCCCTTTCTCCTGGCTAAGATGCAAGCTGCGGTCAGGCCACACACTTGATCTTAGCCAAAAGGCCGAGAAGCGATGCCCACAAAGGCGCGGACCGACGCGCGGGCGTTCCGCTGGCGCACAGTGGCGCAGGCCGACTCCTCTGGAGCCCGGGACCCGCGCAGCTGCCGGCCTCCCTGCAGCCAGAGGCCTGCCGCGGGACTCTGCTCCCCCTCTCTCTTGCCTGCCCGCCTGCCTTCCTGCCAGTCCCGGGCGGGGGCCCTGCTCTTTGATCTTCTGTCAACGGCCCGACAACGACCGCAGCCGCAGGGGGCGCCAGCCGCCCGGCCTCCTTAGCTTAGGCCCCTCCCACCGGCAGCAGCTGCGCCCAACCGGCTGCAAGCCAAAGCCGAGCGCCAGCACCTGCGGGCAGAGGCAAGGGGCAGCTCTCTCTCGGGAGGGAGGGAGGGACGGGGACGCGCGCGCACACACGCCTGCCTGCCTGCCTGCCGAAAAAAAAGAAAGAAAAGGTGGATATACTAAGTTTTTTGGAGGGAAAACGCCCAGCTGTCGAAAGGGGCCCGCCTGCAGGGACGGGGACGGACACGCACGCAAGCAAGCAAGCAAGCAAGCAAGCAAGCAAGCAAGCCACGCCTGCCTCCCTGGGAAAAGGCTGAAAAACCTAAGTTTTTTGGAGGGAAAACGCACGGGAGCCGAAAAGGGGGCCGGCCTGCTTGCCCAGAGAGTCGAGACGCGGGAAAGCGCACAGAGGGAGCACGGGAACCGAGAGGGCGAGAGAGAGACAGAACACAGAGACACACAGATGGGGGACGAGGGACGAGACCCGAGAAGAAGGAGCTCCAGTCCACTTCGCTTGCTTGCTCGCTCGCTCGCTAGCTAGCTAGCTACCTAGCTACCTACGTCTGTCTTTTCACCGCTGAGAGAAGGTGGTGCACCGCTCCCGGAGGCGCTGCAATACCGGGCCGATGCGTGGAGAGGACGGAGCAAGCTCCTGATCCAGCTCCCTGTTCCAAAAATCCGTTTAATATGTGGTCCCCCGATGGGGGACGTATCAGATATTAAACTGATAAGAACAGATTTTTTTTATTTTTTATTATACAAAATACAAAAGAAATTCCAAAAACTCCAAAAAACAAAACACAATTCCAAATACACAATAGTCACAATAACAACCAAAGTCATCTCAACCCATAATTCTGTTAAACACAAAATTCCATTCAGCAGTCAACTAACAAAAACTTCTAAACATTCCCCATCCAATTCCCAACAAATTATTACACAGCAAAAACCATACAAAACACAAATCTGTCTAAATCTATTACATAATCTCAAACCCCACTAATCTCCATAACCCCGCCCCATATGCAAATTAAACAAAACCCCATCCCCAAACTTACAATACATTCATTCCCTTAACCCCATTATATACAGTCTGCGTCCCATCACAGTTTACAAAACACTTCCCCACCAACAACATCTCAGT
This sequence comes from Lepisosteus platostomus, assembly GCF_059453375.1. Taxonomy (NCBI): domain Eukaryota; kingdom Metazoa; phylum Chordata; class Actinopteri; order Semionotiformes; family Lepisosteidae; genus Lepisosteus; species Lepisosteus platostomus. The sequence goes on from NW_028291705.1 coordinate 103,157, forward strand.
TGCATCCCATCCCATATATAAGTTATCTACACAATCCAGTTCCCCTTACAAACACACCACCCATCAATCCCACTTAAAACAGAAAACATCTACTTAGTCAAAAACAAACATAGCCCAAAAGCATCCTAAATACAACTAAACACAGTCCTCATCATCATCTGAAACACTACTCTCACTATCCCTTCTACACAACATTTTAATAAATGAAACAACAGCATCATTACACACCACTTTACCTTTCCCCGACACACGTAGCCCACTAAACATTCTTTTTTCCAGAAGCGAGTATTCAAAAAGAAGCTGTGGAAACTTCTTTTCTACATACCGTGACACAGCCATCACCCGTTTCCTATCCAAAGCCACCAAAAGATCTTCAAACATATTCCTATCCACTGCTTTCCTATTTTTCCCCAAAGGCCATTTAAAATGAATACGACTCTTCCTTTCCTCCCTCCACTGCTTCCACTCAATGTCTCCATCCCAAAAATCCATCTCTCCCCCCCCCATCCGCACCTCCCCCTTTGGGACATCGTCCTCCTCCTTCTCAGAATCAATATCAACAGTTAGAACAGCGAAGGGGTTTGCGCTCTCCACTGCCTGCCCACCCACTTCCTCCTTTTGCCTAACAACACCCTTCCCTTTACCCTTCCCCCTCTGAGCCACTGACCAATCAATACCCTCACCCCCCTCCGACACTTGACCAGCCCCACTTGGATCGTCATCCTCCACCTCCTCAGGATCACCAGCCGCCACTTTCTTCCTGCGAGAGACTCCCCTCTCCGCCACTTGGCCTGTTCCACTTGAGTCACCGTCACCCTTCACCTCCTCAGGATCCCGATCCGCCACCCTCTTCCGACTAGGAATTCCTGAAACAGACATCCCCTGGCTCCCCGAAGGCCCCTCATCACCATCCATTTCAATGTCAGGCACACTCTCCGCCCACGACACCCTTCCTGATTCCTCGACCAACTCCTCCACCATCTCGGTGACCTCCTCCAGACCCTCTCCCTGCTTAGGGGACACCGAACCTCCATCCTTCTCCGCCACATCTCCAGCCGCCACCATAGACTCCTTCTCCGCAGACCTCTGTTCTCCTGGAGCCGCTCCCGTCCTCCTTGCAAAAGACTCTCCAGCAGTCGATCGAGCCCGGGCTGCACCTGCATAGCTCCTTGACCTTTGAAAACAGTTCTTATACACATGGCTTGCTTCACCACACAAATTACAAGATAAGGGCTTGGCACACTTCTCTGCCCTATGCCCTATTTCCCCACACCTTCTGCAACAAATAACAGTGCATTCAGCTGCCACGTGACCCTCCGCTGCACAGTTCCGACATACAAATGGCTGCCCAGGGTAATTCAGGTGACCTCCATTCGAACCAATCATAAAGAAAGCTGGTGGGTGAACATACCCACCTTTCTCAGATGCAATAGTCCTTAAGCGCACCATGTACCTCCTTTTCCCCGTCCAGAAATTCCTAGAGTCCATAACCTTTACACCATTCCCTTGAATGTCCACAAATCTTCTCAAAAAACATACCAGCTCAGACTCTGGCACATACGGATTATGCATATGCACAGTCAAAGGCCTTAGTTCTCTGGCAAACAATGGCTCTATAACAAAATTAACAAAGGGCAAGTTCTCCTTCTGAGCTTGAAGAACATTCCATTTCTCCATACAAATTTTCTCAGAAATAAAAGAAACATCAAAAATACCTTTCCCAGGAAAATCTTGATAGCAAAAAACATCCGGAACCTCCACGCCCAAAGCTTGGATCAGCACAATGTCCGAAAACTCCTCTCTCTTCATCCTTTCGGTTCCCGGTCTCTCCTTCCATACGAAACGAACGGAATTCCGCATCCGTCCCTCTCTGCCCAACCACTCTCCGCCTGCCGAAGCCGCAACTCCGCCAATCGCCTCCATCGCTCCGTCCTCTCCCCTCCGGTTGACTCTGCCTCCAACAGCTGCCTCCACCGTCGCCTCCTCCGCCGCCTTCCCGACCCTCTGACTAAGACCTCGGAACTGCGGTCAAGCCACTTGAACCTCGATCTTAGCCAAAAGGCCGAGAAGCGATGCCCACAAAGGCGCGGACCGACGCGCGGGCGTTCCGCTGGCGCACAGTGGCGCAGGCCGACTCCTCTGGAGCCCGGGACCCGCGCAGCTGCCGGCCTCCCTGCAGCCAGAGGCCTGCCGCGGGACTCTGCTCCCCCTCTCTCTTGCCTGCCCGCCTGCCTTCCTGCCAGTCCCGGGCGGGGGCCCTGCTCTTTGATCTTCTGTCAACGGCCCGACAACGACCGCAGCCGCAGGGGGCGCCAGCCGCCCGGCCTCCTTAGCTTAGGCCCCTCCCACCGGCAGCAGCTGCGCCCAACCGGCTGCAAGCCAAAGCCGAGCGCCAGCACCTGCGGGCAGAGGCAAGGGGCAGCTCTCTCTCGGGAGGGAGGGAGGGACGGGGACGCGCGCGCACACACGCCTGCCTGCCTGCCTGCCGAAAAAAAAGAAAGAAAAGGTGGATATACTAAGTTTTTTGGAGGGAAAACGCCCAGCTGTCGAAAGGGGCCCGCCTGCAGGGACGGGGACGGACACGCACGCAAGCAAGCAAGCAAGCAAGCAAGCAAGCAAGCAAGCCACGCCTGCCTCCCTGGGAAAAGGCTGAAAAACCTAAGTTTTTTGGAGGGAAAACGCACGGGAGCCGAAAAGGGGGCCGGCCTGCTTGCCCAGAGAGTCGAGACGCGGGAAAGCGCACAGAGGGAGCACGGGAACCGAGAGGGCGAGAGAGAGACAGAACACAGAGACACACAGATGGGGGACGAGGGACGAGACCCGAGAAGAAGGAGCTCCAGTCCACTTCGCTTGCTTGCTCGCTCGCTCGCTAGCTAGCTAGCTACCTAGCTACCTACGTCTGTCTTTTCACCGCTGAGAGAAGGTGGTGCACCGCTCCCGGAGGCGCTGCAATACCGGGCCGATGCGTGGAGAGGACGGAGCAAGCTCCTGATCCAGCTCCCTGTTCCAAAAATCCGTTTAATATGTGGTCCCCCGATGGGGGACGTATCAGATATTAAACTGATAAGAACAGATACTACACTTGATCTTAGCCAAAAGGCCGAGAAGCGATGCCCACAAAGGCGCGGACCGACGCGCGGGCGTTCCGCTGGCGCACAGTGGCGCAGGCCGACTCCTCTGGAGCCCGGGACCCGCGCAGCTGCCGGCCTCCCTGCAGCCAGAGGCCTGCCGCGGGACTCTGCTCCCCCTCTCTCTTGCCTGCCCGCCTGCCTTCCTGCCAGTCCCGGGCGGGGGCCCTGCTCTTTGATCTTCTGTCAACGGCCCGACAACGACCGCAGCCGCAGGGGGCGCCAGCCGCCCGGCCTCCTTAGCTTAGGCCCCTCCCACCGGCAGCAGCTGCGCCCAACCGGCTGCAAGCCAAAGCCGAGCGCCAGCACCTGCGGGCAGAGGCAAGGGGCAGCTCTCTCTCGGGAGGGAGGGAGGGACGGGGACGCGCGCGCACACACGCCTGCCTGCCTGCCTGCCGAAAAAAAAGAAAGAAAAGGTGGATATACTAAGTTTTTTGGAGGGAAAACGCCCAGCTGTCGAAAGGGGCCCGCCTGCAGGGACGGGGACGGACACGCACGCAAGCAAGCAAGCAAGCAAGCAAGCAAGCAAGCAAGCCACGCCTGCCTCCCTGGGAAAAGGCTGAAAAACCTAAGTTTTTTGGAGGGAAAACGCACGGGAGCCGAAAAGGGGGCCGGCCTGCTTGCCCAGAGAGTCGAGACGCGGGAAAGCGCACAGAGGGAGCACGGGAACCGAGAGGGCGAGAGAGAGACAGAACACAGAGACACACAGATGGGGGACGAGGGACGAGACCCGAGAAGAAGGAGCTCCAGTCCACTTCGCTTGCTTGCTCGCTCGCTCGCTAGCTAGCTAGCTACCTAGCTACCTACGTCTGTCTTTTCACCGCTGAGAGAAGGTGGTGCACCGCTCCCGGAGGCGCTGCAATACCGGGCCGATGCGTGGAGAGGACGGAGCAAGCTCCTGATCCAGCTCCCTGTTCCAAAAATCCGTTTAATATGTGGTCCCCCGATGGGGGACGTATCAGATATTAAACTGATAAGAACAGATTTTTTTTTTTTTTTTTTTTTATGTTTTTTATTACAAACATAACAAACTTCAACACAGCACAGTAAGACAACCACACCCTTCCCCAACATTCAAACATACCCTAAACCAGCCTCCCTCTGTAACACTAACAACAACCCTTATACTATTACACTCAACAATCCGAAACACAAATCAAACGGTCATGAAAATGTTAGTACAACAGTATTCATATTGGTTCATTTCGAAAATAGAATCACAAAAGAAACAGACATCAGAACCATAAACACAAAACCGTTACATTACCATAATCCCGCCCTGTATGCAAAAAAGATCCCTCCTCCATCCCCAACATTCCTTATATTATTATAAAACAAACCCATATACAGAAATCAATTTAACACCCCAAAGAAATTAATCCCTTCCATCTTTCTTTGGCCGCAGCAAAACCCCACCGTAAGATGTCCCACCGAACACGTCTAGTAACTTCATTTTTGCCTTTGCTAAATACAGATAAGGCTGAAACACAACTGCCATGCTCCACCACCTCCCTCCTCGCTACCCATATATAAAATTTAACCAAACTAATTATATACCATAACACAAATTCATTATTCCATTTTCTCACCCCCTTTACTCCCCGAAACACCACCCGACTGCTTAAAACAAAATCAACAGCGGCTTTCTGTAATAATTCAGCACTGTGACCCCACACCCTTTGGGCGAAAACACAGCCCCAGAAAACGTGAAGCAGGGTTTCGACCTCAGAACAGCCAGGCTGCGGGCACTTATCCTGTCTGGACAACCCATGCCTGTAGAGCGTGTCCCTCACCGGCAACCTGTTCCAGAGAGCCCGCCAGTTTAGGTCCTTGAGTCTGTTTTCTAGACCCACCGGCTGGATCTGCCGCCACTCCTCCTCCGACACCCCCACCACTGCAGGTTCCCCCTTCTCCATGATAGTCCTATACATCTGTTTGTGGTCCGTAGCCCCCAAGCCCTTTCTGAACCCTGGGTGCTTCTGTAACCACACCACCGCATGTCTATAATGCCAGGGCAATTTTTGCGCCTTCGGCGTTGTATTCGTCCAGACTACCAGGTGCTTCATCGTATTCGCAAACCACAAACGGATAAAACATACACAAAGGTGATCCGGATCTTCGTATAGTGTTTTACACAAATTTGCGACAAATATTGTGTCTAGTTTCAACGGGAAGTCTGGAACCGACCTACCACCCTCCTCCACTGGCCTGCACATATCCGCTCTCTTGATGTACTCATGCCCCCCACTCCAAACGAAGTGGAAGACCGCCCTCACCAGGTTTCGACGCAGCCGAGCAGGCAGAGGGAACACACAAGCCAAATGAAGCAGCAATGGCAGTATGTCTACCTTTAGGACTAGTACTTTCCCTGTGTACGTCAGCGACCTATTCAACCACATACCGATCTTTTGATTTACCTTCCCCAGCCTCAGGTCCCAGTTGATCCTGGCGGAGTCCTGCGTATGAAAAAGAACTCCCAGAATTTTAACCGGTCCCGTCACCAAGGTAAGACCGCCCGTCACATCTTGTCTTTCCTTCCATCTACCGAAGTATTTAACCGTACACTTTGCTTTGTTCAAAAAAGCACCTGTCCCTTTGGTCATACTATCTGCTATCTGTAGTACTTGGTGAAGACTTCTGTCAGTGCTAAGAAACAGAGAAATATCGTCTGCATAGGCTGCTATTTTCGCCTGTTCTCCTCCACTCCCAGGAACCACCACCCCTTCCACTCGAGGATCCCCACGAATCCGATGCAGAAAGGGTTCTATGTACAGCACATATAATAAGGGGGACAGAGGGCATCCCTGTCTCACCCCACACCTGACCGGAATGCCCATGCCAAGCATACCGTTGATGCATACCCTTGAGATGACATTATTATACAAAACCTTGATCCATCTGATGAGGCCCTCATCCAGCCCCACTCTTCTCATCACCTCCCAAAGGAATGAGTGATGCACCCGGTCAAAGGCCTTATTTTGGTCTAGGCTCACAAGCATCATCTCAAGGTTCCTGTCCTCCACCCATTCAATGACGTCCCTGATCAACTGCAGGTTCCACTTTACGTTTCTACCCTCCACACTGCAGGTTTGGTCTTTACTTATCAGGTCCGGCATCACCTTCCTCAGCCGTCTCCCCAATACTCTGGCCAAGATCTTATAATCGGAACAGAGTAATTGGATCGGCCTCCAGTTCTCCAGATCTTCCTTGTCTCCTTTCTTAAACACCAGAGACATAATACCTGTCCTCATCGTTCTGCCGAGTTCACCCTCCCTCAGGACTTCGTTATAAACCTCCAACAACACCGGTAGTAACCTTTCTCGGAAGGTTACATAAAATTCCGTCGGGAGTCCGTCCATCCCCGGGGTGGTACCTCTACGCAGGCCACCAATGGCTTCTCCAATCTCAGTCATTGTTAGGGCCTCACCCACACCTTCCATACCATCAATCTTCCTGTCAAACCCAATCAACCACTCATCCCACAAACTCTCATCCACTGGTTTCTCTGAAAATAAAACCTTGTAAAAATTAGTTGCACACCTCACCATGCCTTCTATGTCTCTGACCCTGGACCCATCTTCTCTCCTCAGACCCTCGAAGAGAGTCCTCTTCTGTCTGGCTCTGACCGAGCCAAAAAACTGGGCTGAGCACCTCTCCTCCCCCTCAATCAGGTTACCCTTCAACCTAAACAAAAAATCCTTAGCTCTCTCTACCCAAAGTTCTTTCAGTCTGAGTTTAAGCTCAGAAACTTTTGTCATGTCGAAAGCACCACCCTGGTTGGAAACCACATACTGCTCTTCTAGTTCCTGCTGCAATCTCACAAGCTCTCCTCTCTCTGCTACCTTCTTTTGGCTACAGTATGAGATAGAAGCCTTGGAGATCGCCCTTTTACAGGCTTCCCACCACAGCACCGCTGTCTGGTACCGCCCCCTCTGTAACTGGAACCGATCCAAAAGCGCAACTATCAAACTCTGATAATCGGCTTCCAATAACACTTTCGTGTTCAGTTTCCAGTAGTTTGATTTAGGGTCCATACCATCTGGTATCAAATCAACCGACAGCAACAGATGATCTGAAAACCATACCGGAGTAACCGTTGCCGCCTGTGTCAACCCACGTAGGGTGGTGAAGATATAATCAAGTCTTCTGAAGACACCCCTTCCATTACTCCATGTGTGCATTCTCTGTCCCTGACTATAGTCCTTGTGACCATCTTTTAGGTGAAACCGTGATATTAATTCTTTAAGATCACTCACACTCACACCACTCGCATCACATACATCAATATTAAAATCCCCTCCCATCACCACCACTCTATTGGTGTACAGATGTGGCTCAAGGTCCTTCAAAAACGCCCCCTGGAGCCGCCTTTCGGCAGGCCCGTAGACAGCTATTAAACGTACCTGCAATCTTTCCCATGCCCCATCTACAATCATTAGCCTTCCTGGGACTATGCAGTTAACTTCGCTTACAGAGAAATTCGGGGTTCCACATAGGATCCCGATTCCGGATGAGTGCACTCCCCCTACACTCCACCAGGACTCCCCTTTTACCCAGTCTCTCTTAAAGGTGACAATATCACCTTTTGTGCCTAAGTGTACTTCCTGCAAGAAACAAAAGCCGAAATGGCGCGCTTCTAACCATTTGAAGACGCCAATCCGCTTACTATGATTTTTAAGCCCTCTGGCGTTAATAGTACATACGGTACGACTCATGTTGGGTCAAAGGGAGTCTGCAGCTGCAACCCGTCTCCCAAACTAAAAGCACTCTCTATTCCAAGAGGACTGAGGAGATTCCCACCCACACTCATAACCTGCGGGGACCCCTCCCCCAGGGATGATGGACTTACCCCAGGATCATCGGAGGTCAGGAGGTGGATACCGCCGTCTTTCCCCGACTGTTCTGAGGTCTCTGAAACGAAATCCTCCTGTTCCACCACTATATCGCCCTGGCCCGGGGGTATGGGGTCGTCGAGGGTACTGACCTCAGCAGAGGCCTCCAAGGGGTCAGCCTCCTCACCCTGCTCTCCACCCCTCTCCCTCTGTTCCCCTTCCTCCCTACTCCCCCCCTCCCTACCTCCCTCTCCCTCTCCCTCTACACCCCCCTCCACCCCTACCTCCTTCCTACCCCCTTTCTTACACTCCCCCCTCGCCCTCTTTACAGCAATCGCCTTTTTCCGTCTCGGCATTCTCTGTCCTCTCTCTCCGTCTTCTCCCTTCTCTGCCTCGACGTCACTGTTCCCCGAGTCCTCCTCAACAGCTAGGACCTGAAAACGATTAGCCACAGTCTCGAACACGCACTCGTCGGACCTCATTCTTCTCTTCTCTGCCGCCGACTTCCTCTTTGCAGCCCTGCTAGGCTGGGTAACCCACTCCGGCGACTCCGACTCTGCCCTGTCCATCACTTCCGCCCACGACGAGGTCCCCGGACGCGCCTCTTCAGGTACCTTGGTCGCCTTTGGCATCTCCTCTGGTCTGTCGTCTCTTTCTTCTCTTGCGTCTGCTTGTGTCCTCTGGGTGGTCGCGGTCTTCTGCTGTGGTCTGCTCTCCTCTCTCCTCGGGCCCTCTGCCGAAGTCCGCACCACATCTGCAAAACTTCGACTCTTCATCGGACAAACCCTGTACACATGGCCTTCTGCCCCACACAGGTCGCACGTTAAGACCTTAGTACAGTCCTTAGTTTCGTGAGTTGTGGCCTTACACTTTCTACACACACCGCCAGGACAGTTCGCCGCTACATGACCCCTCTGGAAACACTTCTTGCACGTCACCGGTTGGCCTGGATAGAAGAGGTAGCCTCTATTAGGCCCAATCGTGAAATAAGCCGGGGGATGTACCACTCCCTCACCCTCAGATGGCTTAGGTTTTAGCCGCACCGTGTATCTTCTTTTACCGGTCCACACTCTGAGGACATCTAAATCTTTTTGACCTTCTCCCTGCACGTCCACAAATCTGGATAAAAAGGTGATTACGTCTCTTTCTGGGACCCGATGATTAAATAGGTGAATTGTCAGAGTCCTGAGCTCCCTGGCAAACAAAGGCTCTATCAAGAAATCATTAAGCGGTTCCACATCTCTTCCTTCACACACCTTTTCCCAGGCTTTCTCACAAAGTTCATCCGATGCAAGCGACAGGTCGTATATCCCTCTGACTGGGAAATCTTGTAGACAATCAATGTCCTTCAATTTAATCCCTAGAGCCTTCATCAGGACTACTCTTTCAAACCGCTCACGGTTCATCCATTCCTTCTTCTTCTCTGCCTCCTTCACAACAAAACGCACTGTGCACCGCATCTGCCCCTCACGGGACAGAGGGTGCACAGCCGCCGAACCGCGGGCCCACTCACCACCTTCGACCGCTGTCATCTTGGAGGCCCCACTTCGCCCCCTGGGCTCAACCCAGGGCGACTACCCGTGGTGACCTTGGTGGACTTCTGCTTCGGTCTTCTGATGGTAAGGTTCCGCCCGTCTGGTCTGGTTCCGTTGTCCGCTGTCTTCTCCTTCTCCTCTTCGCCTTCGTTGTCTTCGCCTTTTGTCAAGTCCTCAGACCGCGGTCATGCCACGTATCTTTAGATCTTGGCCAAAAGGCCGAGAAGCGATGCCCACAAAGGCGCGGACCGACGCGCGGGCGTTCCGCTGGCGCACAGTGGCGCAGGCCGACTCCTCTGGAGCCCGGGACCCGCGCAGCTGCCGGCCTCCCTGCAGCCAGAGGCCTGCCGCGGGACTCTGCTCCCCCTCTCTCTTGCCTGCCCGCCTGCCTTCCTGCCAGTCCCGGGCGGGGGCCCTGCTCTTTGATCTTCTGTCAACGGCCCGACAACGACCGCAGCCGCAGGGGGCGCCAGCCGCCCGGCCTCCTTAGCTTAGGCCCCTCCCACCGGCAGCAGCTGCGCCCAACCGGCTGCAAGCCAAAGCCGAGCGCCAGCACCTGCGGGCAGAGGCAAGGGGCAGCTCTCTCTCGGGAGGGAGGGAGGGACGGGGACGCGCGCGCACACACGCCTGCCTGCCTGCCTGCCGAAAAAAAAGAAAGAAAAGGTGGATATACTAAGTTTTTTGGAGGGAAAACGCCCAGCTGTCGAAAGGGGCCCGCCTGCAGGGACGGGGACGGACACGCACGCAAGCAAGCAAGCAAGCAAGCAAGCAAGCAAGCAAGCCACGCCTGCCTCCCTGGGAAAAGGCTGAAAAACCTAAGTTTTTTGGAGGGAAAACGCACGGGAGCCGAAAAGGGGGCCGGCCTGCTTGCCCAGAGAGTCGAGACGCGGGAAAGCGCACAGAGGGAGCACGGGAACCGAGAGGGCGAGAGAGAGACAGAACACAGAGACACACAGATGGGGGACGAGGGACGAGACCCGAGAAGAAGGAGCTCCAGTCCACTTCGCTTGCTTGCTCGCTCGCTCGCTAGCTAGCTAGCTACCTAGCTACCTACGTCTGTCTTTTCACCGCTGAGAGAAGGTGGTGCACCGCTCCCGGAGGCGCTGCAATACCGGGCCGATGCGTGGAGAGGACGGAGCAAGCTCCTGATCCAGCTCCCTGTTCCAAAAATCCGTTTAATATGTGGTCCCCCGATGGGGGACGTATCAGATATTAAACTGATAAGAACAGATACTACACTTGATCTTAGCCAAAAGGCCGAGAAGCGATGCCCACAAAGGCGCGGACCGACGCGCGGGCGTTCCGCTGGCGCACAGTGGCGCAGGCCGACTCCTCTGGAGCCCGGGACCCGCGCAGCTGCCGGCCTCCCTGCAGCCAGAGGCCTGCCGCGGGACTCTGCTCCCCCTCTCTCTTGCCTGCCCGCCTGCCTTCCTGCCAGTCCCGGGCGGGGGCCCTGCTCTTTGATCTTCTGTCAACGGCCCGACAACGACCGCAGCCGCAGGGGGCGCCAGCCGCCCGGCCTCCTTAGCTTAGGCCCCTCCCACCGGCAGCAGCTGCGCCCAACCGGCTGCAAGCCAAAGCCGAGCGCCAGCACCTGCGGGCAGAGGCAAGGGGCAGCTCTCTCTCGGGAGGGAGGGAGGGACGGGGACGCGCGCGCACACACGCCTGCCTGCCTGCCTGCCGAAAAAAAAGAAAGAAAAGGTGGATATACTAAGTTTTTTGGAGGGAAAACGCCCAGCTGTCGAAAGGGGCCCGCCTGCAGGGACGGGGACGGACACGCACGCAAGCAAGCAAGCAAGCAAGCAAGCAAGCAAGCAAGCCACGCCTGCCTCCCTGGGAAAAGGCTGAAAAACCTAAGTTTTTTGGAGGGAAAACGCACGGGAGCCGAAAAGGGGGCCGGCCTGCTTGCCCAGAGAGTCGAGACGCGGGAAAGCGCACAGAGGGAGCACGGGAACCGAGAGGGCGAGAGAGAGACAGAACACAGAGACACACAGATGGGGGACGAGGGACGAGACCCGAGAAGAAGGAGCTCCAGTCCACTTCGCTTGCTTGCTCGCTCGCTCGCTAGCTAGCTAGCTACCTAGCTACCTACGTCTGTCTTTTCACCGCTGAGAGAAGGTGGTGCACCGCTCCCGGAGGCGCTGCAATACCGGGCCGATGCGTGGAGAGGACGGAGCAAGCTCCTGATCCAGCTCCCTGTTCCAAAAATCCGTTTAATATGTGGTCCCCCGATGGGGGACGTATCAGATATTAAACTGATAAGAACAGATACTACACTTGATCTTAGCCAAAAGGCCGAGAAGCGATGCCCACAAAGGCGCGGACCGACGCGCGGGCGTTCCGCTGGCGCACAGTGGCGCAGGCCGACTCCTCTGGAGCCCGGGACCCGCGCAGCTGCCGGCCTCCCTGCAGCCAGAGGCCTGCCGCGGGACTCTGCTCCCCCTCTCTCTTGCCTGCCCGCCTGCCTTCCTGCCAGTCCCGGGCGGGGGCCCTGCTCTTTGATCTTCTGTCAACGGCCCGACAACGACCGCAGCCGCAGGGGGCGCCAGCCGCCCGGCCTCCTTAGCTTAGGCCCCTCCCACCGGCAGCAGCTGCGCCCAACCGGCTGCAAGCCAAAGCCGAGCGCCAGCACCTGCGGGCAGAGGCAAGGGGCAGCTCTCTCTCGGGAGGGAGGGAGGGACGGGGACGCGCGCGCACACACGCCTGCCTGCCTGCCTGCCGAAAAAAAAGAAAGAAAAGGTGGATATACTAAGTTTTTTGGAGGGAAAACGCCCAGCTGTCGAAAGGGGCCCGCCTGCAGGGACGGGGACGGACACGCACGCAAGCAAGCAAGCAAGCAAGCAAGCAAGCAAGCAAGCCACGCCTGCCTCCCTGGGAAAAGGCTGAAAAACCTAAGTTTTTTGGAGGGAAAACGCACGGGAGCCGAAAAGGGGGCCGGCCTGCTTGCCCAGAGAGTCGAGACGCGGGAAAGCGCACAGAGGGAGCACGGGAACCGAGAGGGCGAGAGAGAGACAGAACACAGAGACACACAGATGGGGGACGAGGGACGAGACCCGAGAAGAAGGAGCTCCAGTCCACTTCGCTTGCTTGCTCGCTCGCTCGCTAGCTAGCTAGCTACCTAGCTACCTACGTCTGTCTTTTCACCGCTGAGAGAAGGTGGTGCACCGCTCCCGGAGGCGCTGCAATACCGGGCCGATGCGTGGAGAGGACGGAGCAAGCTCCTGATCCAGCTCCCTGTTCCAAAAATCCGTTTAATATGTGGTCCCCCGATGGGGGACGTATCAGATATTAAACTGATAAGAACAGATACTACACTTGATCTTAGCCAAAAGGCCGAGAAGCGATGCCCACAAAGGCGCGGACCGACGCGCGGGCGTTCCGCTGGCGCACAGTGGCGCAGGCCGACTCCTCTGGAGCCCGGGACCCGCGCAGCTGCCGGCCTCCCTGCAGCCAGAGGCCTGCCGCGGGACTCTGCTCCCCCTCTCTCTTGCCTGCCCGCCTGCCTTCCTGCCAGTCCCGGGCGGGGGCCCTGCTCTTTGATCTTCTGTCAACGGCCCGACAACGACCGCAGCCGCAGGGGGCGCCAGCCGCCCGGCCTCCTTAGCTTAGGCCCCTCCCACCGGCAGCAGCTGCGCCCAACCGGCTGCAAGCCAAAGCCGAGCGCCAGCACCTGCGGGCAGAGGCAAGGGGCAGCTCTCTCTCGGGAGGGAGGGAGGGACGGGGACGCGCGCGCACACACGCCTGCCTGCCTGCCTGCCGAAAAAAAAGAAAGAAAAGGTGGATATACTAAGTTTTTTGGAGGGAAAACGCCCAGCTGTCGAAAGGGGCCCGCCTGCAGGGACGGGGACGGACACGCACGCAAGCAAGCAAGCAAGCAAGCAAGCAAGCAAGCAAGCCACGCCTGCCTCCCTGGGAAAAGGCTGAAAAACCTAAGTTTTTTGGAGGGAAAACGCACGGGAGCCGAAAAGGGGGCCGGCCTGCTTGCCCAGAGAGTCGAGACGCGGGAAAGCGCACAGAGGGAGCACGGGAACCGAGAGGGCGAGAGAGAGACAGAACACAGAGACACACAGATGGGGGACGAGGGACGAGACCCGAGAAGAAGGAGCTCCAGTCCACTTCGCTTGCTTGCTCGCTCGCTCGCTAGCTAGCTAGCTACCTAGCTACCTACGTCTGTCTTTTCACCGCTGAGAGAAGGTGGTGCACCGCTCCCGGAGGCGCTGCAATACCGGGCCGATGCGTGGAGAGGACGGAGCAAGCTCCTGATCCAGCTCCCTGTTCCAAAAATCCGTTTAATATGTGGTCCCCCGATGGGGGACGTATCAGATATTAAACTGATAAGAACAGATACTACACTTGATCTTAGCCAAAAGGCCGAGAAGCGATGCCCACAAAGGCGCGGACCGACGCGCGGGCGTTCCGCTGGCGCACAGTGGCGCAGGCCGACTCCTCTGGAGCCCGGGACCCGCGCAGCTGCCGGCCTCCCTGCAGCCAGAGGCCTGCCGCGGGACTCTGCTCCCCCTCTCTCTTGCCTGCCCGCCTGCCTTCCTGCCAGTCCCGGGCGGGGGCCCTGCTCTTTGATCTTCTGTCAACGGCCCGACAACGACCGCAGCCGCAGGGGGCGCCAGCCGCCCGGCCTCCTTAGCTTAGGCCCCTCCCACCGGCAGCAGCTGCGCCCAACCGGCTGCAAGCCAAAGCCGAGCGCCAGCACCTGCGGGCAGAGGCAAGGGGCAGCTCTCTCTCGGGAGGGAGGGAGGGACGGGGACGCGCGCGCACACACGCCTGCCTGCCTGCCTGCCGAAAAAAAAGAAAGAAAAGGTGGATATACTAAGTTTTTTGGAGGGAAAACGCCCAGCTGTCGAAAGGGGCCCGCCTGCAGGGACGGGGACGGACACGCACGCAAGCAAGCAAGCAAGCAAGCAAGCAAGCAAGCAAGCCACGCCTGCCTCCCTGGGAAAAGGCTGAAAAACCTAAGTTTTTTGGAGGGAAAACGCACGGGAGCCGAAAAGGGGGCCGGCCTGCTTGCCCAGAGAGTCGAGACGCGGGAAAGCGCACAGAGGGAGCACGGGAACCGAGAGGGCGAGAGAGAGACAGAACACAGAGACACACAGATGGGGGACGAGGGACGAGACCCGAGAAGAAGGAGCTCCAGTCCACTTCGCTTGCTTGCTCGCTCGCTCGCTAGCTAGCTAGCTACCTAGCTACCTACGTCTGTCTTTTCACCGCTGAGAGAAGGTGGTGCACCGCTCCCGGAGGCGCTGCAATACCGGGCCGATGCGTGGAGAGGACGGAGCAAGCTCCTGATCCAGCTCCCTGTTCCAAAAATCCGTTTAATATGTGGTCCCCCGATGGGGGACGTATCAGATATTAAACTGATAAGAACAGATTTTTTTTTTTTTTTTTATTGCAAAATTACAAAAGAAATTCCAAAAACTCCAAAGAACAAAACACAATCCCAAATACACAATAGTCACAATAACAACCAAAATCATCTCAACCCATAATCCTGTTAAACACAAAAATCCATTCAATAGTCGACTAACAAAAACTTCTAAATACTAACAGCCCTTCCCACCCAATTCTCAACAAATAATTACACAGCAAAATCAATACACAGCAAAATCTGTACATCCCCATTACATAGCTCAGAACCTCAATTATTACCATAATCCCACCCATTATGCAAATTAAACCAAAAACCCCTTTCCCAAATTTACAATTCATTCATTTTCCACAATCCTTGAATTAACTCCCAGCACCACCCGTCACAAACTAGTCCCCTCCCAAACCACCAATTACATAAACCCACCTTTCAAACAAGTCAAACACATACAAAAATTCAAACAATCCAAAATTCATATAAGAAACAAAACAATTTCTTGTTATACCAATACAAATCCCATTCAATTAATAACAAAAACAATACACAGCAAAAACAAAGTCACAGTTCATTTTAATTCAACAATTTCTAAACACCCCACCAAAAACCCCACAACCCACTTTGCCCTTCCCATAATCCCACCCCTTATGCAAATGCAACCCTGATCTCTGAAAGACTATTAACTTGATTCTCCTTCATCTCTTCCCCTTCTTTTTCGCTTTTTTCCTAACCGTCTGCCCCACCCTTACTTCCCCCTTCACATTCCCTCCTTCCTTCAAATCTACAGTCCAATCTGGTTCTAGGTCCCTAACATCACCTTCCACCCAACGATACTTAGGTTTACTCGAACCCTTATCAGCACTCGACACATCACTTACCGCATTCTCCGCCACATTCGTTCTGCTATCAATCCCAGTCAACCTCTCTTCCACACATACATTCTCTTCCTCCTTCAAATCTACAGTCAAATCTGGTTCTAAATCCCTAACATCACCCTCCACCCAACGAAACCCATTTACAAAACCCTCCCTACGCACTACCACATCTTCAGAAACAGAAATTCCTCCTTCCACTTCACTCTCTTCTTTCCCAATACCCCCCACATTCCTACCCACATCATTTGTATCAACTCTCTTCTTCACATTTTTCATACAATACCGATGACCATGTCCAGGCTCATCACACAGATAACACTTTTTCTCCTGATCACAATTCCTGGCCACATGACCCAACTTCCCACACCGTTTACAAATCACTGGCTCACACTGTGCAGCAAAATGTCCACGTTCTCCACATAACATGCAAGCGAGGGGCTGCCCAGAATACACCAGGTAACCCCTGTGAGTCCCGATCTCGAAGAAAGCAGGGGGATGTATCACCCCCTCCTCCGCCGTGTTCCCCAGTCGCAGTCTCATCAGATACGTCCGCTTCCCGTTCCACACGCCATCAGGATCCAAGTGCCTCCTCCCTGCTCCTTGCAGATCCACAAACTGCTGTAAAAAAGACACAATATCCTCCTCCGGAACAAATGAGTCGAAAACATGCACCATCATTACTGTAAGCTCTCCAGCAAACATTGGCTCAACACGAAAAGACTTAACAGGATCTTCATTTTTCCTCTCCTGAACTTTTCTCCATACTTCAAAACACAAGGCTTCTGTTGCAAGAGTTAGTTCAAACACTCCCCGAGCACAATAATCCTGGAGACAAAATACGTCTGCCAATTCAACACCCAAACATTGAATCAAAACCAAATTCTTGAACTTATCTCTGTCCCAAAAAGCAGGTCCATCGCGGCTCCTCAACGAGAAACAAAGGGAGTTCTTCCTCCGCTCCTTCCTCGCCCAGGGATGCCCAGCCATTGCTCCAGCAATGCTCCTCAGCTCTCCTTCCGAAACCTCCAGGCAAGCAAAACGCCGTCGTCCAGCACCGACCACCGCCTCAGCAAACTCCTCGTCCACACCGCTCCGGTCTTCCAGGTTCCACCATCAGCAATCCATTCCTTCCGGTCCGTCCGATCCTCCCCTCGCCTTCCCGACCCCCTGGACTAAGATCTTGGAACTGCGGTCAGGCCACTTGAACCTCGATCTTAGCCAAAAGGCCGAGAAGCGATGCCCACAAAGGCGCGGACCGACGCGCGGGCGTTCCGCTGGCGCACAGTGGCGCAGGCCGACTCCTCTGGAGCCCGGGACCCGCGCAGCTGCCGGCCTCCCTGCAGCCAGAGGCCTGCCGCGGGACTCTGCTCCCCCTCTCTCTTGCCTGCCCGCCTGCCTTCCTGCCAGTCCCGGGCGGGGGCCCTGCTCTTTGATCTTCTGTCAACGGCCCGACAACGACCGCAGCCGCAGGGGGCGCCAGCCGCCCGGCCTCCTTAGCTTAGGCCCCTCCCACCGGCAGCAGCTGCGCCCAACCGGCTGCAAGCCAAAGCCGAGCGCCAGCACCTGCGGGCAGAGGCAAGGGGCAGCTCTCTCTCGGGAGGGAGGGAGGGACGGGGACGCGCGCGCACACACGCCTGCCTGCCTGCCTGCCGAAAAAAAAGAAAGAAAAGGTGGATATACTAAGTTTTTTGGAGGGAAAACGCCCAGCTGTCGAAAGGGGCCCGCCTGCAGGGACGGGGACGGACACGCACGCAAGCAAGCAAGCAAGCAAGCAAGCAAGCAAGCAAGCCACGCCTGCCTCCCTGGGAAAAGGCTGAAAAACCTAAGTTTTTTGGAGGGAAAACGCACGGGAGCCGAAAAGGGGGCCGGCCTGCTTGCCCAGAGAGTCGAGACGCGGGAAAGCGCACAGAGGGAGCACGGGAACCGAGAGGGCGAGAGAGAGACAGAACACAGAGACACACAGATGGGGGACGAGGGACGAGACCCGAGAAGAAGGAGCTCCAGTCCACTTCGCTTGCTTGCTCGCTCGCTCGCTAGCTAGCTAGCTACCTAGCTACCTACGTCTGTCTTTTCACCGCTGAGAGAAGGTGGTGCACCGCTCCCGGAGGCGCTGCAATACCGGGCCGATGCGTGGAGAGGACGGAGCAAGCTCCTGATCCAGCTCCCTGTTCCAAAAATCCGTTTAATATGTGGTCCCCCGATGGGGGACGTATCAGATATTAAACTGATAAGAACAGATTTTTTTTTTTATGTTTTTTATTACAAACATAACAAACTTCAACACAGCACAGTAAGACAACCACACCCTTCCCCAACATTCAAACATACCCTAAACCAGCCTCCCTCTGTAACACTAACAACAACCCTTATACTATTACACTCAACAATCCGAAACACAAATCAAACGGTCATGAAAATGTTAGTACAACAGTATTCATATTGGTTCATTTCGAAAATAGAATCACAAAAGAAACAGACATCAGAACCATAAACACAAAACCGTTACATTACCATAATCCCGCCCTGTATGCAAAAAAGATCCCTCCTCCATCCCCAACATTCCTTATATTATTATAAAACAAACCCATATACAGAAATCAATTTAACACCCCAAAGAAATTAATCCCTTCCATCTTTCTTTGGCCGCAGCAAAACCCCACCGTAAGATGTCCCACCGAACACGTCTAGTAACTTCATTTTTGCCTTTGCTAAATACAGATAAGGCTGAAACACAACTGCCATGCTCCACCACCTCCCTCCTCGCTACCCATATATAAAATTTAACCAAACTAATTATATACCATAACACAAATTCATTATTCCATTTTCTCACCCCCTTTACTCCCCGAAACACCACCCGACTGCTTAAAACAAAATCAACAGCGACTTTCTGTAATAATTCAGCACTGTGACCCCACACCCTTTGGGCGAAAACACAGCCCCAGAAAACGTGAAGCAGGGTTTCGACCTCAGAACAGCCAGGCTGCGGGCACTTATCCTGTCTGGACAACCCATGCCTGTAGAGCGTGTCCCTCACCGGCAACCTGTTCCAGAGAGCCCGCCAGTTTAGGTCCTTGAGTCTGTTTTCTAGACCCACCGGCTGGATCTGCCGCCACTCCTCCTCCGACACCCCCACCACTGCAGGTTCCCCCTTCTCCATGATAGTCCTATACATCTGTTTGTGGTCCGTAGCCCCCAAGCCCTTTCTGAACCCTGGGTGCTTCTGTAACCACACCACCGCATGTCTATAATGCCAGGGCAATTTTTGCGCCTTCGGCGTTGTATTCGTCCAGACTACCAGGTGCTTCATCGTATTCGCAAACCACAAACGGATAAAACATACACAAAGGTGATCCGGATCTTCGTATAGTGTTTTACACAAATTTGCGACAAATATTGTGTCTAGTTTCAACGGGAAGTCTGGAACCGACCTACCACCCTCCTCCACTGGCCTGCACATATCCGCTCTCTTGATGTACTCATGCCCCCCACTCCAAACGAAGTGGAAGACCGCCCTCACCAGGTTTCGACGCAGCCGAGCAGGCAGA
This sequence comes from Lepisosteus platostomus, assembly GCF_059453375.1. NCBI lineage: Eukaryota > Metazoa > Chordata > Actinopteri > Semionotiformes > Lepisosteidae > Lepisosteus > Lepisosteus platostomus. The sequence continues at coordinate 122,452 of NW_028291705.1, forward strand.
GGGAACACACAAGCCAAATGAAGCAGCAATGGCAGTATGTCTACCTTTAGGACTAGTACTTTCCCTGTGTACGTCAGCGACCTATTCAACCACATACCGATCTTTTGATTTACCTTCCCCAGCCTCAGGTCCCAGTTGATCCTGGCGGAGTCCTGCGTATGAAAAAGAACTCCCAGAATTTTAACCGGTCCCGTCACCAAGGTAAGACCGCCCGTCACATCTTGTCTTTCCTTCCATCTACCGAAGTATTTAACCGTACACTTTGCTTTGTTCAAAAAAGCACCTGTCCCTTTGGTCATACTATCTGCTATCTGTAGTACTTGGTGAAGACTTCTGTCAGTGCTAAGAAACAGAGAAATATCGTCTGCATAGGCTGCTATTTTCGCCTGTTCTCCTCCACTCCCAGGAACCACCACCCCTTCCACTCGAGGATCCCCACGAATCCGATGCAGAAAGGGTTCTATGTACAGCACATATAATAAGGGGGACAGAGGGCATCCCTGTCTCACCCCACACCTGACCGGAATGCCCATGCCAAGCATACCGTTGATGCATACCCTTGAGATGACATTATTATACAAAACCTTGATCCATCTGATGAGGCCCTCATCCAGCCCCACTCTTCTCATCACCTCCCAAAGGAATGAGTGATGCACCCGGTCAAAGGCCTTATTTTGGTCTAGGCTCACAAGCATCATCTCAAGGTTCCTGTCCTCCACCCATTCAATGACGTCCCTGATCAACTGCAGGTTCCACTTTACGTTTCTACCCTCCACACTGCAGGTTTGGTCTTTACTTATCAGGTCCGGCATCACCTTCCTCAGCCGTCTCCCCAATACTCTGGCCAAGATCTTATAATCGGAACAGAGTAATTGGATCGGCCTCCAGTTCTCCAGATCTTCCTTGTCTCCTTTCTTAAACACCAGAGACATAATACCTGTCCTCATCGTTCTGCCGAGTTCACCCTCCCTCAGGACTTCGTTATAAACCTCCAACAACACCGGTAGTAACCTTTCTCGGAAGGTTACATAAAATTCCGTCGGGAGTCCGTCCATCCCCGGGGTGGTACCTCTACGCAGGCCACCAATGGCTTCTCCAATCTCAGTCATTGTTAGGGCCTCACCCACACCTTCCATACCATCAATCTTCCTGTCAAACCCAATCAACCACTCATCCCACAAACTCTCATCCACTGGTTTCTCTGAAAATAAAACCTTGTAAAAATTAGTTGCACACCTCACCATGCCTTCTATGTCTCTGACCCTGGACCCATCTTCTCTCCTCAGACCCTCGAAGAGAGTCCTCTTCTGTCTGGCTCTGACCGAGCCAAAAAACTGGGCTGAGCACCTCTCCTCCCCCTCAATCAGGTTACCCTTCAACCTAAACAAAAAATCCTTAGCTCTCTCTACCCAAAGTTCTTTCAGTCTGAGTTTAAGCTCAGAAACTTTTGTCATGTCGAAAGCACCACCCTGGTTGGAAACCACATACTGCTCTTCTAGTTCCTGCTGCAATCTCACAAGCTCTCCTCTCTCTGCTACCTTCTTTTGGCTACAGTATGAGATAGAAGCCTTGGAGATCGCCCTTTTACAGGCTTCCCACCACAGCACCGCTGTCTGGTACCGCCCCCTCTGTAACTGGAACCGATCCAAAAGCGCAACTATCAAACTCTGATAATCGGCTTCCAATAACACTTTCGTGTTCAGTTTCCAGTAGTTTGATTTAGGGTCCATACCATCTGGTATCAAATCAACCGACAGCAACAGATGATCTGAAAACCATACCGGAGTAACCGTTGCCGCCTGTGTCAACCCACGTAGGGTGGTGAAGATATAATCAAGTCTTCTGAAGACACCCCTTCCATTACTCCATGTGTGCATTCTCTGTCCCTGACTATAGTCCTTGTGACCATCTTTTAGGTGAAACCGTGATATTAATTCTTTAAGATCACTCACACTCACACCACTCGCATCACATACATCAATATTAAAATCCCCTCCCATCACCACCACTCTATTGGTGTACAGATGTGGCTCAAGGTCCTTCAAAAACGCCCCCTGGAGCCGCCTTTCGGCAGGCCCGTAGACAGCTATTAAACGTACCTGCAATCTTTCCCATGCCCCATCTACAATCATTAGCCTTCCTGGGACTATGCAGTTAACTTCGCTTACAGAGAAATTCGGGGTTCCACATAGGATCCCGATTCCGGATGAGTGCACTCCCCCTACACTCCACCAGGACTCCCCTTTTACCCAGTCTCTCTTAAAGGTGACAATATCACCTTTTGTGCCTAAGTGTACTTCCTGCAAGAAACAAAAGCCGAAATGGCGCGCTTCTAACCATTTGAAGACGCCAATCCGCTTACTATGATTTTTAAGCCCTCTGGCGTTAATAGTACATACGGTACGACTCATGTTGGGTCAAAGGGAGTCTGCAGCTGCAACCCGTCTCCCAAACTAAAAGCACTCTCTATTCCAAGAGGACTGAGGAGATTCCCACCCACACTCATAACCTGCGGGGACCCCTCCCCCAGGGATGATGGACTTACCCCAGGATCATCGGAGGTCAGGAGGTGGATACCGCCGTCTTTCCCCGACTGTTCTGAGGTCTCTGAAACGAAATCCTCCTGTTCCACCACTATATCGCCCTGGCCCGGGGGTATGGGGTCGTCGAGGGTACTGACCTCAGCAGAGGCCTCCAAGGGGTCAGCCTCCTCACCCTGCTCTCCACCCCTCTCCCTCTGTTCCCCTTCCTCCCTACTCCCCCCCTCCCTACCTCCCTCTCCCTCTCCCTCTACACCCCCCTCCACCCCTACCTCCTTCCTACCCCCTTTCTTACACTCCCCCCTCGCCCTCTTTACAGCAATCGCCTTTTTCCGTCTCGGCATTCTCTGTCCTCTCTCTCCGTCTTCTCCCTTCTCTGCCTCGACGTCACTGTTCCCCGAGTCCTCCTCAACAGCTAGGACCTGAAAACGATTAGCCACAGTCTCGAACACGCACTCGTCGGACCTCATTCTTCTCTTCTCTGCCGCCGACTTCCTCTTTGCAGCCCTGCTAGGCTGGGTAACCCACTCCGGCGACTCCGACTCTGCCCTGTCCATCACTTCCGCCCACGACGAGGTCCCCGGACGCGCCTCTTCAGGTACCTTGGTCGCCTTTGGCATCTCCTCTGGTCTGTCGTCTCTTTCTTCTCTTGCGTCTGCTTGTGTCCTCTGGGTGGTCGCGGTCTTCTGCTGTGGTCTGCTCTCCTCTCTCCTCGGGCCCTCTGCCGAAGTCCGCACCACATCTGCAAAACTTCGACTCTTCATCGGACAAACCCTGTACACATGGCCTTCTGCCCCACACAGGTCGCACGTTAAGACCTTAGTACAGTCCTTAGTTTCGTGAGTTGTGGCCTTACACTTTCTACACACACCGCCAGGACAGTTCGCCGCTACATGACCCCTCTGGAAACACTTCTTGCACGTCACCGGTTGGCCTGGATAGAAGAGGTAGCCTCTATTAGGCCCAATCGTGAAATAAGCCGGGGGATGTACCACTCCCTCACCCTCAGATGGCTTAGGTTTTAGCCGCACCGTGTATCTTCTTTTACCGGTCCACACTCTGAGGACATCTAAATCTTTTTGACCTTCTCCCTGCACGTCCACAAATCTGGATAAAAAGGTGATTACGTCTCTTTCTGGGACCCGATGATTAAATAGGTGAATTGTCAGAGTCCTGAGCTCCCTGGCAAACAAAGGCTCTATCAAGAAATCATTAAGCGGTTCCACATCTCTTCCTTCACACACCTTTTCCCAGGCTTTCTCACAAAGTTCATCCGATGCAAGCGACAGGTCGTATATCCCTCTGACTGGGAAATCTTGTAGACAATCAATGTCCTTCAATTTAATCCCTAGAGCCTTCATCAGGACTACTCTTTCAAACCGCTCACGGTTCATCCATTCCTTCTTCTTCTCTGCCTCCTTCACAACAAAACGCACTGTGCACCGCATCTGCCCCTCACGGGACAGAGGGTGCACAGCCGCCGAACCGCGGGCCCACTCACCACCTTCGACCGCTGTCATCTTGGAGGCCCCACTTCGCCCCCTGGGCTCAACCCAGGGCGACTACCCGTGGTGACCTTGGTGGACTTCTGCTTCGGTCTTCTGATGGTAAGGTTCCGCCCGTCTGGTCTGGTTCCGTTGTCCGCTGTCTTCTCCTTCTCCTCTTCGCCTTCGTTGTCTTCGCCTTTTGTCAAGTCCTCAGACCGCGGTCATGCCACGTATCTTTAGATCTTGGCCAAAAGGCCGAGAAGCGATGCCCACAAAGGCGCGGACCGACGCGCGGGCGTTCCGCTGGCGCACAGTGGCGCAGGCCGACTCCTCTGGAGCCCGGGACCCGCGCAGCTGCCGGCCTCCCTGCAGCCAGAGGCCTGCCGCGGGACTCTGCTCCCCCTCTCTCTTGCCTGCCCGCCTGCCTTCCTGCCAGTCCCGGGCGGGGGCCCTGCTCTTTGATCTTCTGTCAACGGCCCGACAACGACCGCAGCCGCAGGGGGCGCCAGCCGCCCGGCCTCCTTAGCTTAGGCCCCTCCCACCGGCAGCAGCTGCGCCCAACCGGCTGCAAGCCAAAGCCGAGCGCCAGCACCTGCGGGCAGAGGCAAGGGGCAGCTCTCTCTCGGGAGGGAGGGAGGGACGGGGACGCGCGCGCACACACGCCTGCCTGCCTGCCTGCCGAAAAAAAAGAAAGAAAAGGTGGATATACTAAGTTTTTTGGAGGGAAAACGCCCAGCTGTCGAAAGGGGCCCGCCTGCAGGGACGGGGACGGACACGCACGCAAGCAAGCAAGCAAGCAAGCAAGCAAGCAAGCAAGCCACGCCTGCCTCCCTGGGAAAAGGCTGAAAAACCTAAGTTTTTTGGAGGGAAAACGCACGGGAGCCGAAAAGGGGGCCGGCCTGCTTGCCCAGAGAGTCGAGACGCGGGAAAGCGCACAGAGGGAGCACGGGAACCGAGAGGGCGAGAGAGAGACAGAACACAGAGACACACAGATGGGGGACGAGGGACGAGACCCGAGAAGAAGGAGCTCCAGTCCACTTCGCTTGCTTGCTCGCTCGCTCGCTAGCTAGCTAGCTACCTAGCTACCTACGTCTGTCTTTTCACCGCTGAGAGAAGGTGGTGCACCGCTCCCGGAGGCGCTGCAATACCGGGCCGATGCGTGGAGAGGACGGAGCAAGCTCCTGATCCAGCTCCCTGTTCCAAAAATCCGTTTAATATGTGGTCCCCCGATGGGGGACGTATCAGATATTAAACTGATAAGAACAGATTTTTTTTTTTTTTTTTATTATACAAAATACAAAATAAAACACCAAAACTACAAATACATAAGTCCAAAAAACACAATCAAAAACAAAAACTATTACACAGCTAAATCAAAGGTATCATAATCTCATCCCTTATATAGACACAACCCACCCCAATACAATTCCCTTGCTCAAAAACAAACCCACAATTAACATGAAGCAGATATGCGTACATAAAATAAACAACTTACTTGAAAAACACAGTACATGATTTCCAACCCCAACCCTATTTACATAATCCCGCCCCTTATGCAAATTACCTACCACCCCCAAATTCACCCAACAGTCTTATTTACAAATTACAGGAACATTAAAGGACCTAGACTATTTCCAATCCCAGATATCCACTATGGATTTCCATTTCTCCTTTGCGGCATGAAAACCCCATCTTTTTATGTCCCCTTCTACCAACCCTCTCAAATTCCATAAAAGCCTTCTATATAACCCATCTACTGTACAAACCGTTCCCCTCTTGACTAACAAATTCCTGGAATTCCATAACTCAAACTTAATTAAACTAACTAGCAACCATAACACAAAGCTCCTAGCGTTTGCCCCACCTCCCACCTTCAGCCCATATAACACAACTGCAGGAAGTACACAGAAAGTGGAGGACAGGCTACTAAACAAAGTTTCACATTTGTTCCAGGTTCGCTGAGCAAAATTACAGTCCCAAAACACGTGGCTGATCGACTCTACCGCATGACACCCGGCTCTTGGACACTCCTGCTGCTTTGTCAGTTTATGCTTAAACAAAACCTCACGAACTGCCAAACGACCCCAAGCGGATAGCCAGTTCAAATCCATTAGGTGGTGCTGTAGACCTCTGGGCTGGACTCGCCGCCAGACAACGTTGGGGACGCCTCCTACGAGGCTGGCCACTTCAGCTTGAGTTACTGCAGAATAGAGCCGTCTGTGGTTAAGCAGGACCTGGTGATCTTTAAGCTCAGGGTGTTGTTTCAGCCAGTGTGTCGCGTGTCGATAGTGCCATGGCAGATCGCTCCCATGAGGCAAACTGTTGGACCACTGAGCCAGGGCGCGCACGTGGCTAGATAGCCAGAACCTGACAAAATACTGAAAGGGATGTGAGACTGGGGAATGCAGAGCTATACACAGGCCAGACACATATATACAGTTTAGCTTTACAGGGAAGTTGGGAACTCCCCGTCCGCCTTCCTCCACTGGGCGATACATATCAACTCTGCGCACATACTCATATTTTCCCCCCCACATGAACATAAAAACCTCCCTTACCAGATATCTGTTGAAGCGCGCAGGCATGGGATACACCGATGCTAGGTAAACCAGCACAGGCAGAAACACCACTTTCAGGATCAGGACTTTACCTACAAAGGACAGCTGCTTGTTCTTCCAGTGCGTCAGCTGCAGCCTAGCCTTCTCCAGCCTCTGGGACCAATTGCACCAAGCAGCATCCTGTGCCGTGAATAACAGCCCTAGGATCTTAAGGGGGCCTTGACAGACGTCCAGTCCATGTGCTGGTCCCAGTTGTTCTTTCCAAGGCCCGAAGAACTTGATCTGACTTTTCCCCCTGTTTAGCTTTGCACCTGACGCGAGAGAGAAGTTCTCGAAGACGTCCAAGGCCGCCTGTAGGCTAAGGTAAGAGCTGAGGAATAAGGTAACATCGTCAGCATATAATGCCACCTTAACTCTTTTTCCTCCACTCCCAGGTACGAGGATCCCGTCGATGGATGGCTCCTTCTGGACTGCCCGCGCATAAGGTTCCATATATAGTGCAAAAAGTAAAGGGGACAGGGGGCAGCCCTGACGCACACCAGACTCTTGGTGAACCAGTCCTCCCAGGTGCCCGTTCACCAGTACTCTACTGCCAACCTGTGAGTACAGTATTTTTAACCAGCCCAGCATGACAGGGCCGAATCCCATCTTCTCCATCACCCGCCAGACAAAGGCGTGTGAGACATTGTCAAATGCTTTTTCTAGGTCCAAGCTGGCGATCAGCAACGGGACGTTCCTGTTCTCGGACCACGCTATCACATCCCGTACTAGTTGGAGGGTCCAGCTGGCACGCCGACCTCGAACCCCGCAGGTTTGGTCCCAACCGATCACATGAGCTAGGACCCCCTTCAAGCGGTTAACCAGCACTTTAGCGATCAGCTTATAGTCCACACACAACATCTGCAGCGGCCTCCAGTTTTTAAGGTCCGTTACAGGCCCTTTCTTATACAACAGTGTGAGGATTCCCTCCCTCATGGACTCACACATAGCCTTCCTACGAAAGATTTCCTCCGTCACCTGAAGTAAGATTGGCCCTATGATATCCCAAAACGTCCGATAAAATTCGGCTGGTAGCCCGTCTTTACCTGGTACCTTGCCAGCCTTCATGCCGAACAGAGCGTCGCCAAGTTCCTGCAAGCTTATAGGAGCCTCCAATTGTTCTTGGGCTTTGACAGGAACCTGCGCTGTAATATCGCTCAGCAGCTTCGCACCCATGGCCTCGTCCACCGTCTTTAGGGAAAAAAGACATTGGTAAAAGTGTCTCACCACTTCCAGCATCTCCTCACTACTAGTGACTATTTTCCCCTCCGAGGTCTGAATGCCAGTCATCACACTGCGCTTCTGTCTCTGACGAATTTGCCGGAAGAAAAAACTGGAACATGTTTCGTGAGTTTGTATGAACTGCACGTGGGCTCTGAACAGGTAGCTCCTTGCCTTTTGCTCGTGATAAGCGCGCAGTTCAGCTTTAGCTGCTGCGATATCTTCAGGGCACACTGACATATCCTTATTACACTGGGAGAACAAGGTGTTTAATCTGTCCTGCAGCGCCCTGCCCTTCTGCCGCTCACGTTTGAGCCTTGCTCGGCAATAAATTCTGGACTCCCTTCTAATTTTCTTTTTTAAGTGTTCCCACCAATCAATCAGGGGGGTCCCCAGATTCCTCTCCTTCCACCATGTTTGCAATTTGTACCTCATTACCTTGACATATTCGTCTTCTCTTAGGTTCTCCGTATTTAACTTCCACACCCCACGCCCAAACTGGTTCTTTAACTGTGGAAAATGGGCCTCTACTAGGGCATGGTCAGAGAAACCTACCGGCAGCACCACCACCTTCTCAACAGGTACGTCCAGTGAGGCGAATACATAATCAAGGCGCTTTACAGTACCTTGGGCGTTCCTCCACGTGGCCTCTGCTTTCTTCTTTCGGATCCGGTAGGCGCAGTCGTAAAGTCCAAACTGTGCTAGAAGAAGATTGAGCTGCTTTGCCCCTGGATCCCTCTTATCTTGGAGGTCCACGTTAAAGTCTCCTCCCATGATGATCCATTTGTTGGTAAGGCAAACAGGATAAAGTTCCTTAAAGAAATCTGCCCGTAAAGCCATCATTGCCGGGGCATACACACACACACACCGAAAACAATTCTCACCCGAACAAATATCCAAATATAAAGCTCTCCCAGGCACTACATTCACACAATTCTCCACTATAAAATTGCGATTGCCAAATAAAACTCCAACTCCCGAGGAGTGGACACCTCCGATATTCCATCTAGAGTCTCCTCTGTCCCACTCACGAGTGAACTGTATGACGTCTCTATCATCTTTTAGATGGACTTCCTGCACCAAACAAATGTCAAAAACCATGGTTTTCAGGTAAGAAAAAAAGGCCGTCCTCTTTACTAAGTTCCTTAATCCCCGAATATTTAAAGTTAATATTTTCAACATTAGGGGGCAGCAAAAAGGCTCATCAGCTCCATGTAAGCTTGACGCACTGACGCCTCCCTTTGTCCCTGTAAATATAGTTTATCTATTTTACCTCCTGATCGCGAACAGCCAACTGTCACTCCTTCCTGCATCCTCAGCACACGTCGGAAGTTTGACGGCCGGGGCGGGTACTGCACGTTTCCGTTCTTCCAGGCACAGGTCTCCAAAAACTGCGGCGGGACCTCCAGAATCTTCAGCACTTTGTCTGGGCGCCTTTCCACCCCCACCTCGTACATCTCCTTCAGTTCTCCCTTGTCCCTTATCCATTTCTTTACCAAGTCACCCAACAACATCCTCTTGTTGGTCGCATCTATCTGGTTGCGGCCCTTTACTTCGAGGGTTGAAATCTCCTCACCAGAGTGCTCACAACGCACCACGATCCCTGCCGGAGATAGCCCTTGCTCATTGAAGGTCCTAGGCCAGACTATTTTGCTGGCCTTTTCGTCCCATTTACAGAACTTCTTGAACCTCATAGGTACCTCAGCGAATATAAAGACATCTCGTTCTTCTCTCTGCAGGGCGACGCGTGGCTGCATGTGTTCTTCTGAGGCTTCTGCCGAGGTCGGGGTCATCTCCGTTTCTGGAATGACAAAGCCTGAGGACATACCCGACTCTGCCGTAAGGGGGGGGTCACCCACACCACTTACCACGCCCTCCGACCCTAGTGGAGTAGATTCGGCCTGGGCCAACGAATCTGTGGCCATCGACTCAAGGTATTCCATGGGATCTACACCCGATTTCTTCACCAAGGGCGGCACATCATTTTCCGCCTTTCTTTTCACAACTTTCCTGGCCTGGACGGTGTCCATGGCCTCCTCTTCATCCACTCTGTCCCCCCAGTCTGACCCTACTTCCTCCGCAGAGGGCAGGCTTGATTCCTCAGCCAACGCTCTTATATGCTCTAGCGCGACGAGCGAGACCCCACCTTCCTCCTCTGCGCTCCCCAGGACCTCCTCAGCACTCACCGGAGCCTCCGTCTCTTCTTCGCCGCTGCGATCTTCTGCTGAGGTAAGTGCTGTTGCCGTCTGCCTGTGGTCCGTTACCTCCTGCCCTTGATCCACACCCTCAGGTTCCATCACCTCCTCGCCAGCGTCAGGGACCAGCGACGCCGGTGCCGGGCCCTCTGCTGCATCTTCTGCCTGGTGAACTGAGGTAACACTTGCTGCCGATGTGCCACCCGCCACGGCTGCGAAACTCCTACCTTTCTTTGGGCACGCCCTGTAAATGTGCCCAGAAACCCCGCACAGATTACATTTCGGTTCAGCTCTGCACATTAAGGTGCTGTGCCCCACAGTATCACATCTTCGACAGACCTCCACATCACAGTCAGCAGCATAGTGGCCCCTCTGCCTGCATCGTCTACACGCCAAGGGTTGATCAGGGTAGTACAGATAACCTGTATATGTTCCAATTGAGAAGTTAGCAGGAGGGTGCAAGAGCCCATCCTCAGCACTAGGGTCCGCTCTGAAACGCACCAGAAATTTCCTTTTCCCGTTCCAGACTCTCTTCCTATCCATCTCCTTGATACCCGTGCCCTGAACGTCAACAAATCTTTTAAGAAAATTAACAATGTCTGCTTCTGGGGTAAAAGGGTTGTTCATATGGACCCATATGGGTCTCGCCTCCCGTGCAAACAAAGGTTCAAGGAAAAAATGAACAAAAGGTTCTTCCTGCCTGCGAGCAGTCAAAACAGACCATACTTTCGTGCACTGTTCAGCAGAGTAAAGTGACAAATCAAAAATCTTTTTACCTGGAAAGTCCTGGAGGCAATAGATCTCTTCAGGCTGTAAGGACAAATGCTTGAAAAGGACTTCATCCTCGAAAGCATCCCTCTTGGCAAAATCCTTGTCAGAAGCCTCCACTCGCAGCACAAATCGCACAGTATGCCTTGGTCTTGCGTTCTTGCTTGAAGTCCTCTCCATCTTGTGTAGAGTGGCCGGAATCCTATCCGCCACAAAGAAAAAATCGCCGTCGCTTGAAAAAAGCCGCGCCGTCCACCCCTTCCCTCCTTTGACTCAGAGCCCAAGCCGCGGTCAGGCCACGCACTCAGGATCTTCGCCAAAAGGCCGAGAAGCGATGCCCACAAAGGCGCGGACCGACGCGCGGGCGTTCCGCTGGCGCACAGTGGCGCAGGCCGACTCCTCTGGAGCCCGGGACCCGCGCAGCTGCCGGCCTCCCTGCAGCCAGAGGCCTGCCGCGGGACTCTGCTCCCCCTCTCTCTTGCCTGCCCGCCTGCCTTCCTGCCAGTCCCGGGCGGGGGCCCTGCTCTTTGATCTTCTGTCAACGGCCCGACAACGACCGCAGCCGCAGGGGGCGCCAGCCGCCCGGCCTCCTTAGCTTAGGCCCCTCCCACCGGCAGCAGCTGCGCCCAACCGGCTGCAAGCCAAAGCCGAGCGCCAGCACCTGCGGGCAGAGGCAAGGGGCAGCTCTCTCTCGGGAGGGAGGGAGGGACGGGGACGCGCGCGCACACACGCCTGCCTGCCTGCCTGCCGAAAAAAAAGAAAGAAAAGGTGGATATACTAAGTTTTTTGGAGGGAAAACGCCCAGCTGTCGAAAGGGGCCCGCCTGCAGGGACGGGGACGGACACGCACGCAAGCAAGCAAGCAAGCAAGCAAGCAAGCAAGCAAGCCACGCCTGCCTCCCTGGGAAAAGGCTGAAAAACCTAAGTTTTTTGGAGGGAAAACGCACGGGAGCCGAAAAGGGGGCCGGCCTGCTTGCCCAGAGAGTCGAGACGCGGGAAAGCGCACAGAGGGAGCACGGGAACCGAGAGGGCGAGAGAGAGACAGAACACAGAGACACACAGATGGGGGACGAGGGACGAGACCCGAGAAGAAGGAGCTCCAGTCCACTTCGCTTGCTTGCTCGCTCGCTCGCTAGCTAGCTAGCTACCTAGCTACCTACGTCTGTCTTTTCACCGCTGAGAGAAGGTGGTGCACCGCTCCCGGAGGCGCTGCAATACCGGGCCGATGCGTGGAGAGGACGGAGCAAGCTCCTGATCCAGCTCCCTGTTCCAAAAATCCGTTTAATATGTGGTCCCCCGATGGGGGACGTATCAGATATTAAACTGATAAGAACAGATTTTTTTTTTTTATGTTTTTTATTACAAACATAACAAACTTCAACACAGCACAGTAAGACAACCACACCCTTCCCCAACATTCAAACATACCCTAAACCAGCCTCCCTCTGTAACACTAACAACAACCCTTATACTATTACACTCAACAATCCGAAACACAAATCAAACGGTCATGAAAATGTTAGTACAACAGTATTCATATTGGTTCATTTCGAAAATAGAATCACAAAAGAAACAGACATCAGAACCATAAACACAAAACCGTTACATTACCATAATCCCGCCCTGTATGCAAAAAAGATCCCTCCTCCATCCCCAACATTCCTTATATTATTATAAAACAAACCCATATACAGAAATCAATTTAACACCCCAAAGAAATTAATCCCTTCCATCTTTCTTTGGCCGCAGCAAAACCCCACCGTAAGATGTCCCACCGAACACGTCTAGTAACTTCATTTTTGCCTTTGCTAAATACAGATAAGGCTGAAACACAACTGCCATGCTCCACCACCTCCCTCCTCGCTACCCATATATAAAATTTAACCAAACTAATTATATACCATAACACAAATTCATTATTCCATTTTCTCACCCCCTTTACTCCCCGAAACACCACCCGACTGCTTAAAACAAAATCAACAGCGGCTTTCTGTAATAATTCAGCACTGTGACCCCACACCCTTTGGGCGAAAACACAGCCCCAGAAAACGTGAAGCAGGGTTTCGACCTCAGAACAGCCAGGCTGCGGGCACTTATCCTGTCTGGACAACCCATGCCTGTAGAGCGTGTCCCTCACCGGCAACCTGTTCCAGAGAGCCCGCCAGTTTAGGTCCTTGAGTCTGTTTTCTAGACCCACCGGCTGGATCTGCCGCCACTCCTCCTCCGACACCCCCACCACTGCAGGTTCCCCCTTCTCCATGATAGTCCTATACATCTGTTTGTGGTCCGTAGCCCCCAAGCCCTTTCTGAACCCTGGGTGCTTCTGTAACCACACCACCGCATGTCTATAATGCCAGGGCAATTTTTGCGCCTTCGGCGTTGTATTCGTCCAGACTACCAGGTGCTTCATCGTATTCGCAAACCACAAACGGATAAAACATACACAAAGGTGATCCGGATCTTCGTATAGTGTTTTACACAAATTTGCGACAAATATTGTGTCTAGTTTCAACGGGAAGTCTGGAACCGACCTACCACCCTCCTCCACTGGCCTGCACATATCCGCTCTCTTGATGTACTCATGCCCCCCACTCCAAACGAAGTGGAAGACCGCCCTCACCAGGTTTCGACGCAGCCGAGCAGGCAGAGGGAACACACAAGCCAAATGAAGCAGCAATGGCAGTATGTCTACCTTTAGGACTAGTACTTTCCCTGTGTACGTCAGCGACCTATTCAACCACATACCGATCTTTTGATTTACCTTCCCCAGCCTCAGGTCCCAGTTGATCCTGGCGGAGTCCTGCGTATGAAAAAGAACTCCCAGAATTTTAACCGGTCCCGTCACCAAGGTAAGACCGCCCGTCACATCTTGTCTTTCCTTCCATCTACCGAAGTATTTAACCGTACACTTTGCTTTGTTCAAAAAAGCACCTGTCCCTTTGGTCATACTATCTGCTATCTGTAGTACTTGGTGAAGACTTCTGTCAGTGCTAAGAAACAGAGAAATATCGTCTGCATAGGCTGCTATTTTCGCCTGTTCTCCTCCACTCCCAGGAACCACCACCCCTTCCACTCGAGGATCCCCACGAATCCGATGCAGAAAGGGTTCTATGTACAGCACATATAATAAGGGGGACAGAGGGCATCCCTGTCTCACCCCACACCTGACCGGAATGCCCATGCCAAGCATACCGTTGATGCATACCCTTGAGATGACATTATTATACAAAACCTTGATCCATCTGATGAGGCCCTCATCCAGCCCCACTCTTCTCATCACCTCCCAAAGGAATGAGTGATGCACCCGGTCAAAGGCCTTATTTTGGTCTAGGCTCACAAGCATCATCTCAAGGTTCCTGTCCTCCACCCATTCAATGACGTCCCTGATCAACTGCAGGTTCCACTTTACGTTTCTACCCTCCACACTGCAGGTTTGGTCTTTACTTATCAGGTCCGGCATCACCTTCCTCAGCCGTCTCCCCAATACTCTGGCCAAGATCTTATAATCGGAACAGAGTAATTGGATCGGCCTCCAGTTCTCCAGATCTTCCTTGTCTCCTTTCTTAAACACCAGAGACATAATACCTGTCCTCATCGTTCTGCCGAGTTCACCCTCCCTCAGGACTTCGTTATAAACCTCCAACAACACCGGTAGTGACCTTTCTCGGAAGGTTACATAAAATTCCGTCGGGAGTCCGTCCATCCCCGGGGTGGTACCTCTACGCAGGCCACCAATGGCTTCTCCAATCTCAGTCATTGTTAGGGCCTCACCCACACCTTCCATACCATCAATCTTCCTGTCAAACCCAATCAACCACTCATCCCACAAACTCTCATCCACTGGTTTCTCTGAAAATAAAACCTTGTAAAAATTAGTTGCACACCTCACCATGCCTTCTATGTCTCTGACCCTGGACCCATCTTCTCTCCTCAGACCCTCGAAGAGAGTCCTCTTCTGTCTGGCTCTGACCGAGCCAAAAAACTGGGCTGAGCACCTCTCCTCCCCCTCAATCAGGTTACCCTTCAACCTAAACAAAAAATCCTTAGCTCTCTCTACCCAAAGTTCTTTCAGTCTGAGTTTAAGCTCAGAAACTTTTGTCATGTCGAAAGCACCACCCTGGTTGGAAACCACATACTGCTCTTCTAGTTCCTGCTGCAATCTCACAAGCTCTCCTCTCTCTGCTACCTTCTTTTGGCTACAGTATGAGATAGAAGCCTTGGAGATCGCCCTTTTACAGGCTTCCCACCACAGCACCGCTGTCTGGTACCGCCCCCTCTGTAACTGGAACCGATCCAAAAGCGCAACTATCAAACTCTGATAATCGGCTTCCAATAACACTTTCGTGTTCAGTTTCCAGTAGTTTGATTTAGGGTCCATACCATCTGGTATCAAATCAACCGACAGCAACAGATGATCTGAAAACCATACCGGAGTAACCGTTGCCGCCTGTGTCAACCCACGTAGGGTGGTGAAGATATAATCAAGTCTTCTGAAGACACCCCTTCCATTACTCCATGTGTGCATTCTCTGTCCCTGACTATAGTCCTTGTGACCATCTTTTAGGTGAAACCGTGATATTAATTCTTTAAGATCACTCACACTCACACCACTCGCATCACATACATCAATATTAAAATCCCCTCCCATCACCACCACTCTATTGGTGTACAGATGTGGCTCAAGGTCCTTCAAAAACGCCCCCTGGAGCCGCCTTTCGGCAGGCCCGTAGACAGCTATTAAACGTACCTGCAATCTTTCCCATGCCCCATCTACAATCATTAGCCTTCCTGGGACTATGCAGTTAACTTCGCTTACAGAGAAATTCGGGGTTCCACATAGGATCCCGATTCCGGATGAGTGCACTCCCCCTACACTCCACCAGGACTCCCCTTTTACCCAGTCTCTCTTAAAGGTGACAATATCACCTTTTGTGCCTAAGTGTACTTCCTGCAAGAAACAAAAGCCGAAATGGCGCGCTTCTAACCATTTGAAGACGCCAATCCGCTTACTATGATTTTTAAGCCCTCTGGCGTTAATAGTACATACGGTACGACTCATGTTGGGTCAAAGGGAGTCTGCAGCTGCAACCCGTCTCCCAAACTAAAAGCACTCTCTATTCCAAGAGGACTGAGGAGATTCCCACCCACACTCATAACCTGCGGGGACCCCTCCCCCAGGGATGATGGACTTACCCCAGGATCATCGGAGGTCAGGAGGTGGATACCGCCGTCTTTCCCCGACTGTTCTGAGGTCTCTGAAACGAAATCCTCCTGTTCCACCACTATATCGCCCTGGCCCGGGGGTATGGGGTCGTCGAGGGTACTGACCTCAGCAGAGGCCTCCAAGGGGTCAGCCTCCTCACCCTGCTCTCCACCCCTCTCCCTCTGTTCCCCTTCCTCCCTACTCCCCCCCTCCCTACCTCCCTCTCCCTCTCCCTCTACACCCCCCTCCACCCCTACCTCCTTCCTACCCCCTTTCTTACACTCCCCCCTCGCCCTCTTTACAGCAATCGCCTTTTTCCGTCTCGGCATTCTCTGTCCTCTCTCTCCGTCTTCTCCCTTCTCTGCCTCGACGTCACTGTTCCCCGAGTCCTCCTCAACAGCTAGGACCTGAAAACGATTAGCCACAGTCTCGAACACGCACTCGTCGGACCTCATTCTTCTCTTCTCTGCCGCCGACTTCCTCTTTGCAGCCCTGCTAGGCTGGGTAACCCACTCCGGCGACTCCGACTCTGCCCTGTCCATCACTTCCGCCCACGACGAGGTCCCCGGACGCGCCTCTTCAGGTACCTTGGTCGCCTTTGGCATCTCCTCTGGTCTGTCGTCTCTTTCTTCTCTTGCGTCTGCTTGTGTCCTCTGGGTGGTCGCGGTCTTCTGCTGTGGTCTGCTCTCCTCTCTCCTCGGGCCCTCTGCCGAAGTCCGCACCACATCTGCAAAACTTCGACTCTTCATCGGACAAACCCTGTACACATGGCCTTCTGCCCCACACAGGTCGCACGTTAAGACCTTAGTACAGTCCTTAGTTTCGTGAGTTGTGGCCTTACACTTTCTACACACACCGCCAGGACAGTTCGCCGCTACATGACCCCTCTGGAAACACTTCTTGCACGTCACCGGTTGGCCTGGATAGAAGAGGTAGCCTCTATTAGGCCCAATCGTGAAATAAGCCGGGGGATGTACCACTCCCTCACCCTCAGATGGCTTAGGTTTTAGCCGCACCGTGTATCTTCTTTTACCGGTCCACACTCTGAGGACATCTAAATCTTTTTGACCTTCTCCCTGCACGTCCACAAATCTGGATAAAAAGGTGATTACGTCTCTTTCTGGGACCCGATGATTAAATAGGTGAATTGTCAGAGTCCTGAGCTCCCTGGCAAACAAAGGCTCTATCAAGAAATCATTAAGCGGTTCCACATCTCTTCCTTCACACACCTTTTCCCAGGCTTTCTCACAAAGTTCATCCGATGCAAGCGACAGGTCGTATATCCCTCTGACTGGGAAATCTTGTAGACAATCAATGTCCTTCAATTTAATCCCTAGAGCCTTCATCAGGACTACTCTTTCAAACCGCTCACGGTTCATCCATTCCTTCTTCTTCTCTGCCTCCTTCACAACAAAACGCACTGTGCACCGCATCTGCCCCTCACGGGACAGAGGGTGCACAGCCGCCGAACCGCGGGCCCACTCACCACCTTCGACCGCTGTCATCTTGGAGGCCCCACTTCGCCCCCTGGGCTCAACCCAGGGCGACTACCCGTGGTGACCTTGGTGGACTTCTGCTTCGGTCTTCTGATGGTAAGGTTCCGCCCGTCTGGTCTGGTTCCGTTGTCCGCTGTCTTCTCCTTCTCCTCTTCGCCTTCGTTGTCTTCGCCTTTTGTCAAGTCCTCAGACCGCGGTCATGCCACGTATCTTTAGATCTTGGCCAAAAGGCCGAGAAGCGATGCCCACAAAGGCGCGGACCGACGCGCGGGCGTTCCGCTGGCGCACAGTGGCGCAGGCCGACTCCTCTGGAGCCCGGGACCCGCGCAGCTGCCGGCCTCCCTGCAGCCAGAGGCCTGCCGCGGGACTCTGCTCCCCCTCTCTCTTGCCTGCCCGCCTGCCTTCCTGCCAGTCCCGGGCGGGGGCCCTGCTCTTTGATCTTCTGTCAACGGCCCGACAACGACCGCAGCCGCAGGGGGCGCCAGCCGCCCGGCCTCCTTAGCTTAGGCCCCTCCCACCGGCAGCAGCTGCGCCCAACCGGCTGCAAGCCAAAGCCGAGCGCCAGCACCTGCGGGCAGAGGCAAGGGGCAGCTCTCTCTCGGGAGGGAGGGAGGGACGGGGACGCGCGCGCACACACGCCTGCCTGCCTGCCTGCCGAAAAAAAAGAAAGAAAAGGTGGATATACTAAGTTTTTTGGAGGGAAAACGCCCAGCTGTCGAAAGGGGCCCGCCTGCAGGGACGGGGACGGACACGCACGCAAGCAAGCAAGCAAGCAAGCAAGCAAGCAAGCAAGCCACGCCTGCCTCCCTGGGAAAAGGCTGAAAAACCTAAGTTTTTTGGAGGGAAAACGCACGGGAGCCGAAAAGGGGGCCGGCCTGCTTGCCCAGAGAGTCGAGACGCGGGAAAGCGCACAGAGGGAGCACGGGAACCGAGAGGGCGAGAGAGAGACAGAACACAGAGACACACAGATGGGGGACGAGGGACGAGACCCGAGAAGAAGGAGCTCCAGTCCACTTCGCTTGCTTGCTCGCTCGCTCGCTAGCTAGCTAGCTACCTAGCTACCTACGTCTGTCTTTTCACCGCTGAGAGAAGGTGGTGCACCGCTCCCGGAGGCGCTGCAATACCGGGCCGATGCGTGGAGAGGACGGAGCAAGCTCCTGATCCAGCTCCCTGTTCCAAAAATCCGTTTAATATGTGGTCCCCCGATGGGGGACGTATCAGATATTAAACTGATAAGAACAGATTTTTTTTTTTTTTTTTTTACATTTATTATAACAATACAATACAATACAAAACCACATCACAAATCATTCATCACAATCCACGATCGGCAAACTCATCCCCTTAATCCAGCAATGGTTTCCATTTCTCTTTGGCTGCATGAAAACCCCACCTACGCACCTCTGCTGTCATCATCTTATGCAGCTCAAAACGAACCCTCGCACATATTGCCCCAGCCCCTTCCACATGACCATGTTTAACCAAATTGTTTCTCGATCCCCATAACACAAATTTAACCATGCTGATTACAAACCAGATTACAAGATCACATCTCACAGATCTCGAAGACCTACTCCACCGTCTAAGAACTTTGTCTCCAGATAGAACAAAACCCGGTTCCAGTTTGTTAAATAGATCCGACATCTGCCCCCACACTGCTTTCGCAATCCTGCAACCCCAGAACACATGACTAATGGACTCTACCTCTGCACATAGAGGTCTTGGGCAAATCGCTGAGCGAGCCAGCTTGTGTCTGTGCATTACCTCTCTCACTGGCAGACGTCCCCAAACACACATCCAGTTTAAATCTTTGAGCCTGTTATCCAGGCTCTTAGGTTGCACCCTTTTCCACACGTCAGTCGGAACCACAACATTGGTTCCTTTTTCACTGCTCTTAGCCGTCTTGTATAAGAGCCTGTGGGAGACAATCACTGACCTGTCTACATCTTTTACATACTTCCTTAACCATGCGGCCGCATGCTCATAGAACCACGGTAAAACTTCAGCCTTGGGAACGTCGTTCCTCCACACTTCTGAGGGCCTGACGACCCAAGCGAACCACAACCGCACAAAAAACTGATGTTTGTATAAGATCTTGTCATCTACTGCTTTACACAGGTCAGCCACAAAAATGGCGTCTAGTTTGATTGGCAGATCTGGAACTTCTCTACCCCCCTCACTGATGTTCCTGTACATATCTAGACGTTTCACATATTCATAACCACCCCCCCATACAAAGTCAAAAACCATCTTCGTTAAAGAGCGTCTAAAACAAACTGGCATAGGAAAAACCTTTGCAATGTGCACAAGACTTGGTAGAATGTCACCTTTAAGTACCAAAACCTTCCCTGAATAGGACAATGATCTTTTCTTCCATAGACCAAGTTTACTATTCACCTGGGATAATCGAGTCTCCCAATTCCTTCTTCCAGTCCCTTCCCTATCAAACTGCACTCCTAATATTTTCAAGGAATTCATTTCCAGAGACAGACCTCCTACCACCTCATCCCTGTTACTCCATGGACCAAAATACTGCACACTACTCTTATTTCTATTTAGTCTTGCACCTGTGCATTGGTTGAAGACTTCTATCAGCTCCAAGGCGACTAACAGGCTTCTGTCAGAGCTCAAAGTTAGAACAATATCATCCGCGTAGGCCAACACTTTGGTTTGGAGGCCTCCGCTTCCCGGGATCACTATACCCTCAACCTTTCTATCTCGTCTTATCAACTCTAATAGTGGCTCTATATAGATCACATATAGAATTGGAGACAACGGACATCCTTGTCTAACACCCTTTCTTACGTCGAAGGGTTCACTCATAAAACCATTTATGTTGACTCTGGTGGAAGCTCCTCCATACAGGGCTTTCAGCCAAGAGATAAAGCAACTGCTGACCCCATAACGATCCAACACATCCCATAAGCATTGATGATCCACCCTATCAAATGCTTTCTCCTGATCTAGACTAGCTATCATCAGACACTGATGTCTGTCTTCTGCCCAAGCAATGGTATCTCTAAGCAGGCCGAGGTTCCAGTGTAGGGACCTACCCGCCACGCCACAGGTCTGATCCGGCTGTATTACTGATGGCAATACTTTCCTTATCCTGTCACATAATATTTTTGCCAGGATTTTATATTCAACACACAACAATTGAATAGGCCTCCAATTTTCTAGCCTCTTAGGATCACCTTTCTTAAATAACAGAGACAAAACTCCCTGTGCCATTGTATCTCCCAAAGTTCCCCCATCTAGAATTGCTTGAAAGACTTCGAGCATCGATGGACCTATCAAGTCCCAGAAAGTGAGATAAAATTCTACCGGGATACCATCAACCCCCGGAACTTTCCCTGTCTTCATTCTCCGAGTAGCCCCCTCAACTTCGGCTAGATCCATGCGCATCACTAAAGCCCTATTTTCCTCAGCACTAACCTTCTTCTCAATATACTCCAAACCACCGACCCCCTTTACTGACTCCCCTTCCCTCTTATTGAAGTACGTAGTAAAATACTTTACGGCTTCCTCCAACATTTCATGCGGAGTACTTACCACGTCCCCTTCTGCTGTAAACAAGCTCCCGAATGCTCTTTTAACCCGCTTGGCTTTAACCGATTTAAAAAGCAGGCCTGAGACCTCTTCTTGTCCATCCAGGAAGCCGATACCAGCTCTGGTTAAAAACTCTCTGGACTGTCTAAGATAAAGTTCTCTCAATCGCGCCTTCAGCTCCTGGGCTTTCGAGAAATTAAAATCTGCACCTTTATTTGTCTCCTCATACATATTTTCCAACACTTTTTGAAGCCTCCTCACTTCAAAATTCCTTCTTTGATTTCGACACTTACAGTACCGAATTGAAATTTCCTTAACCTGCCACTTGACATACTCCCACCATTCAATTAACGATGGCCACTCTTGTTTCTGTCCTAACCAAAAAAACCATTTATCCCTAATTAACTCTTTGTAGCCATCCTCATTCAGTACAGCTGTATTTAATTTCCAGTAACCTGGACCAAACTTAACCCCCACCCCTTCCACCTCAACCACCAACAGTTCATGATCGGAAAAATAAAAGGGTACGACCAAGGCTTTAACAATAACCAAACCTCGAGACAGAAATACATAATCCAGTCTTTTGGCGGCCCCTGCTGCATTCCTCCAAGTAACTGGGGGAACCAACCCACCTGTTGCTGGCCCTTTAAGACAGAAACTATCAAATAAATCAAAATCCCTCAGCAGTTTATTAATTTCTAAGGATCCTGCTGTTCTTTTATTTAAATCTTCGTTGAAGTCGCCAGCAATCACTAATTTTCTATTAGTCACACACCAGGGGACTAGCTCGGAAAAAAAACTCCCCCTTGACGTCCTATCCGCCGGTGCATAGACGACTATAAATCTCATTTTTATATTTGAAAATACCCCATCCACCACAAGGATTCTCCCTGGCCGCACCATATAAGTTTCTGTAATGTCAATATGATTATTCCCAAATAATATACCCACCCCAGAAGAGTGTACTCCCCCCACACACCAAAAGGACTTCCCCAAATCCCAGTCTTTAGAAAACCGCTTCACATCTGTATTTCCACCCAAGTGCACTTCCTGTAAAAAACAAATATCAAACTTATATTCACGCAAAACTTTATACACAGCAATTCTTTTAGACCTGTTTTTCAGTCCTCTAACATTTACAGTTAAAATTTTGAAGGTCATGTTGACCTCCCTCCATCTCTCCCTCCAGGATCTACATCCGGTTCTGCAGAGCTGTCTGTCTCCGAGGAACTTGTATCAGTCGTCCTGTAAGGTGTTGAACTTTCCTCCTCTGACTGGGACTGCACCACGTTCGGATCCACCGAAACGCAGCGCAGGTAAGTCGACTCCTTTAACCTTCCTTTTGGCAGGAGCCCCTTCTGACCCCAAACCGAGGGTGCGGCTTCCTCCCGCTCTGGGGGGGATTCCATCACCATGCCTTCTTCTACATCCTCCTCTGTAGGAGCATCCTCCTTGGCCTTCTTCTCCTCCCCCGCAGGTGACTCTTCTTCGGAATCCTCCCTTGGCCTTTTCTGGACTGCCACATTCCCTTCCATGTCGAAATCACCCAAATCCATCGCCAGGCCTTCTTGCGGCAGGGGCTCAAACAAGTCCAGGGCTCTAGCCACCTGACCAGCAGGTAAGCTACCGCTACTGTCCAAACCATTATCTGATGCTTCACTCACATCCACCTCTGCTATCCCCTCACTCTCGATCTCTTTGCCTCCACCTATCCCGACCGTTTCGTTCTTGTTTCCCTCTGTCTTCTCATTTTGTTTACCTTCCTTTCCTCCTACTTCTTCCTCCTCTCCTTCTTGTTCCGAGTCGGTTGCCTCCTCAACGGCATCTGGGAAGCCTCTCTCTTGCTCCCTGGCCATCTCCGGGTCTCTCCATACACAGTCTCTATATAAATGATTTGCATTCCCACACAGAGAGCAAGTTTTCTGATAACATCTCCCCTTAGTGTGGTCCCGTGCTCCACACCTCGAACAAGAGGTGGCAGTACAGTCCTTATCCATATGTCCAAAGGAACAACATTTCCTACAGTAAGAAGGCTGATTCTGATAATATATATAACCCTTGCTTTGACCCATAGAAAAGGCCGACGGGGGGTGCGAAAACCCATCCGGGTTACTAGCATTCCGCCTGAGTCGCACCTGATATCTGCGTCTCCCATTCCAGACCCGAAATCTATCACCAATTATTTGGGGACCTGCCAGGACATCCACGTGTCTCCACAGGTAAGCAGTAATGATGTCATCCCCAATGAAAGGGTCATGCATGTTCACTATTAGAAATCTCACATCGTCCTGAGCCAGACCCAAGATCGCAAAGTCCTGTAGCAATTCATTGTTCTTCATCTCCTCACATCTCCCAGAGACTCTCTTATAAATCTGGTCATTATTAAACGTAGCATCAAAAAAACAAAAAGGCCTGTTTCCTTGTAGGCATTTCACTTCAGCCGGTATCGCATTCAAAATTCCAAATAAAATCTTGCACTCAAACTCATATCTGCCCATCATTTCTTTCTCTCTCACCCATTTAAAGCGTAAAGTCCATTTCAGCCGAGGAGCCTGGTTGGCCCACTCAGGGTGGGCCTGGCCCTCGGCCATTGCGGAAAAAACGACCTTCCGACGCTCTTCTCACCGGTCTTCAACGTAGCCTTCTTACAAAAAAAAACACATCCAACAAAAAACAGGAAACAGCAAAACGAACCTTCTCCTTCGATCCAAACGTCTGCAGGCCCGGATAGCAGTCCACCAATCTCTCCCCTGATCTTGGCCAAAAGGCCGAGAAGCGATGCCCACAAAGGCGCGGACCGACGCGCGGGCGTTCCGCTGGCGCACAGTGGCGCAGGCCGACTCCTCTGGAGCCCGGGACCCGCGCAGCTGCCGGCCTCCCTGCAGCCAGAGGCCTGCCGCGGGACTCTGCTCCCCCTCTCTCTTGCCTGCCCGCCTGCCTTCCTGCCAGTCCCGGGCGGGGGCCCTGCTCTTTGATCTTCTGTCAACGGCCCGACAACGACCGCAGCCGCAGGGGGCGCCAGCCGCCCGGCCTCCTTAGCTTAGGCCCCTCCCACCGGCAGCAGCTGCGCCCAACCGGCTGCAAGCCAAAGCCGAGCGCCAGCACCTGCGGGCAGAGGCAAGGGGCAGCTCTCTCTCGGGAGGGAGGGAGGGACGGGGACGCGCGCGCACACACGCCTGCCTGCCTGCCTGCCGAAAAAAAAGAAAGAAAAGGTGGATATACTAAGTTTTTTGGAGGGAAAACGCCCAGCTGTCGAAAGGGGCCCGCCTGCAGGGACGGGGACGGACACGCACGCAAGCAAGCAAGCAAGCAAGCAAGCAAGCAAGCAAGCCACGCCTGCCTCCCTGGGAAAAGGCTGAAAAACCTAAGTTTTTTGGAGGGAAAACGCACGGGAGCCGAAAAGGGGGCCGGCCTGCTTGCCCAGAGAGTCGAGACGCGGGAAAGCGCACAGAGGGAGCACGGGAACCGAGAGGGCGAGAGAGAGACAGAACACAGAGACACACAGATGGGGGACGAGGGACGAGACCCGAGAAGAAGGAGCTCCAGTCCACTTCGCTTGCTTGCTCGCTCGCTCGCTAGCTAGCTAGCTACCTAGCTACCTACGTCTGTCTTTTCACCGCTGAGAGAAGGTGGTGCACCGCTCCCGGAGGCGCTGCAATACCGGGCCGATGCGTGGAGAGGACGGAGCAAGCTCCTGATCCAGCTCCCTGTTCCAAAAATCCGTTTAATATGTGGTCCCCCGATGGGGGACGTATCAGATATTAAACTGATAAGAACAGATACTACACTTGATCTTAGCCAAAAGGCCGAGAAGCGATGCCCACAAAGGCGCGGACCGACGCGCGGGCGTTCCGCTGGCGCACAGTGGCGCAGGCCGACTCCTCTGGAGCCCGGGACCCGCGCAGCTGCCGGCCTCCCTGCAGCCAGAGGCCTGCCGCGGGACTCTGCTCCCCCTCTCTCTTGCCTGCCCGCCTGCCTTCCTGCCAGTCCCGGGCGGGGGCCCTGCTCTTTGATCTTCTGTCAACGGCCCGACAACGACCGCAGCCGCAGGGGGCGCCAGCCGCCCGGCCTCCTTAGCTTAGGCCCCTCCCACCGGCAGCAGCTGCGCCCAACCGGCTGCAAGCCAAAGCCGAGCGCCAGCACCTGCGGGCAGAGGCAAGGGGCAGCTCTCTCTCGGGAGGGAGGGAGGGACGGGGACGCGCGCGCACACACGCCTGCCTGCCTGCCTGCCGAAAAAAAAGAAAGAAAAGGTGGATATACTAAGTTTTTTGGAGGGAAAACGCCCAGCTGTCGAAAGGGGCCCGCCTGCAGGGACGGGGACGGACACGCACGCAAGCAAGCAAGCAAGCAAGCAAGCAAGCAAGCAAGCCACGCCTGCCTCCCTGGGAAAAGGCTGAAAAACCTAAGTTTTTTGGAGGGAAAACGCACGGGAGCCGAAAAGGGGGCCGGCCTGCTTGCCCAGAGAGTCGAGACGCGGGAAAGCGCACAGAGGGAGCACGGGAACCGAGAGGGCGAGAGAGAGACAGAACACAGAGACACACAGATGGGGGACGAGGGACGAGACCCGAGAAGAAGGAGCTCCAGTCCACTTCGCTTGCTTGCTCGCTCGCTCGCTAGCTAGCTAGCTACCTAGCTACCTACGTCTGTCTTTTCACCGCTGAGAGAAGGTGGTGCACCGCTCCCGGAGGCGCTGCAATACCGGGCCGATGCGTGGAGAGGACGGAGCAAGCTCCTGATCCAGCTCCCTGTTCCAAAAATCCGTTTAATATGTGGTCCCCCGATGGGGGACGTATCAGATATTAAACTGATAAGAACAGATACTACACTTGATCTTAGCCAAAAGGCCGAGAAGCGATGCCCACAAAGGCGCGGACCGACGCGCGGGCGTTCCGCTGGCGCACAGTGGCGCAGGCCGACTCCTCTGGAGCCCGGGACCCGCGCAGCTGCCGGCCTCCCTGCAGCCAGAGGCCTGCCGCGGGACTCTGCTCCCCCTCTCTCTTGCCTGCCCGCCTGCCTTCCTGCCAGTCCCGGGCGGGGGCCCTGCTCTTTGATCTTCTGTCAACGGCCCGACAACGACCGCAGCCGCAGGGGGCGCCAGCCGCCCGGCCTCCTTAGCTTAGGCCCCTCCCACCGGCAGCAGCTGCGCCCAACCGGCTGCAAGCCAAAGCCGAGCGCCAGCACCTGCGGGCAGAGGCAAGGGGCAGCTCTCTCTCGGGAGGGAGGGAGGGACGGGGACGCGCGCGCACACACGCCTGCCTGCCTGCCTGCCGAAAAAAAAGAAAGAAAAGGTGGATATACTAAGTTTTTTGGAGGGAAAACGCCCAGCTGTCGAAAGGGGCCCGCCTGCAGGGACGGGGACGGACACGCACGCAAGCAAGCAAGCAAGCAAGCAAGCAAGCAAGCAAGCCACGCCTGCCTCCCTGGGAAAAGGCTGAAAAACCTAAGTTTTTTGGAGGGAAAACGCACGGGAGCCGAAAAGGGGGCCGGCCTGCTTGCCCAGAGAGTCGAGACGCGGGAAAGCGCACAGAGGGAGCACGGGAACCGAGAGGGCGAGAGAGAGACAGAACACAGAGACACACAGATGGGGGACGAGGGACGAGACCCGAGAAGAAGGAGCTCCAGTCCACTTCGCTTGCTTGCTCGCTCGCTCGCTAGCTAGCTAGCTACCTAGCTACCTACGTCTGTCTTTTCACCGCTGAGAGAAGGTGGTGCACCGCTCCCGGAGGCGCTGCAATACCGGGCCGATGCGTGGAGAGGACGGAGCAAGCTCCTGATCCAGCTCCCTGTTCCAAAAATCCGTTTAATATGTGGTCCCCCGATGGGGGACGTATCAGATATTAAACTGATAAGAACAGATACTACACTTGATCTTAGCCAAAAGGCCGAGAAGCGATGCCCACAAAGGCGCGGACCGACGCGCGGGCGTTCCGCTGGCGCACAGTGGCGCAGGCCGACTCCTCTGGAGCCCGGGACCCGCGCAGCTGCCGGCCTCCCTGCAGCCAGAGGCCTGCCGCGGGACTCTGCTCCCCCTCTCTCTTGCCTGCCCGCCTGCCTTCCTGCCAGTCCCGGGCGGGGGCCCTGCTCTTTGATCTTCTGTCAACGGCCCGACAACGACCGCAGCCGCAGGGGGCGCCAGCCGCCCGGCCTCCTTAGCTTAGGCCCCTCCCACCGGCAGCAGCTGCGCCCAACCGGCTGCAAGCCAAAGCCGAGCGCCAGCACCTGCGGGCAGAGGCAAGGGGCAGCTCTCTCTCGGGAGGGAGGGAGGGACGGGGACGCGCGCGCACACACGCCTGCCTGCCTGCCTGCCGAAAAAAAAGAAAGAAAAGGTGGATATACTAAGTTTTTTGGAGGGAAAACGCCCAGCTGTCGAAAGGGGCCCGCCTGCAGGGACGGGGACGGACACGCACGCAAGCAAGCAAGCAAGCAAGCAAGCAAGCAAGCAAGCCACGCCTGCCTCCCTGGGAAAAGGCTGAAAAACCTAAGTTTTTTGGAGGGAAAACGCACGGGAGCCGAAAAGGGGGCCGGCCTGCTTGCCCAGAGAGTCGAGACGCGGGAAAGCGCACAGAGGGAGCACGGGAACCGAGAGGGCGAGAGAGAGACAGAACACAGAGACACACAGATGGGGGACGAGGGACGAGACCCGAGAAGAAGGAGCTCCAGTCCACTTCGCTTGCTTGCTCGCTCGCTCGCTAGCTAGCTAGCTACCTAGCTACCTACGTCTGTCTTTTCACCGCTGAGAGAAGGTGGTGCACCGCTCCCGGAGGCGCTGCAATACCGGGCCGATGCGTGGAGAGGACGGAGCAAGCTCCTGATCCAGCTCCCTGTTCCAAAAATCCGTTTAATATGTGGTCCCCCGATGGGGGACGTATCAGATATTAAACTGATAAGAACAGATTTTTTTTTTTTTTTTTTTTATTATACAAAATACAAAATAAAACACCAAAACTACAAATACATAAGTCCAAAAACACAATCAAAAACAAAAACAATTACACAGCTAAATCAAAGGTATCATAATCTCATCCCTTATATAGACACAACCCACCCCAATACAATTCCCTTGCTCAAAAACAAACCCACAATTAACATGAAGCAGATATGCGTACATAAAATAAACAACTTACTTGAAAAACACAGTACATGCTTTCCAACCCCAACCCTATTTACATAATCCCGCCCCTTATGCAAATTACCTACCACCCCCAAATTCACCCAACAGTCTTATTTACAAATTACAGGAACATTAAAGGACCTAGACTATTTCCAATCCCAGATATCCACTATGGATTTCCATTTCTCCTTTGCGGCATGAAAACCCCATCTTTTTATGTCCCCTTCTACCAACCCTCTCAAATTCCATAAAAGCCTTCTATATAACCCATCTACTGTACAAACAATTCCCCTCTTGACTAACAAATTCCTGGAATTCCATAACTCAAACTTAATTAAACTAACTAGCAACCATAACACAAAGCTCTTAGCGTTTGCCCCACCTCCCACCTTCAACCCATATAACACAACTGCAGGAAGTACACAGAAAGTGGAGGACAGGCTACTAAACAAAGTTTCACATTTGTTCCAGGTCCGCTGAGCAAAATTACAGTCCCAAAACACGTGGCTGATCGACTCCACCGCATGACACCCGGCTCTAGGACACTCCTGCTGCTTTGTCAGCTTATGTTTGAACAAAACCTCACGAACTGCCAAACGACCCCAAGCGGATAGCCAGTTCAAATCCATTAGATGGTGCTGTAGCCCTCTGGGCTGGACTCGCCGCCAGACCACGTTGGGGACGCCACCTACGAGGCTGGCCTCTTCAGCTTGAGTTACTGCAGAATAGAGCCGTCTGTGGTTAAGCAGGACCTGGTGATCTTTAAGCTCAGGGTGCTGTTTCAGCCAGTGTGTCGCATGCCGATAGTGCCATGGCAGATCGTTCCCATGAGGCAAACTGTTGGACCACTGAGCCAGGGCGCGCACGTGGCTAGATAGCCAGAACCTGACAAAATACTGAAAGGGATGTGAGACTGGGGAATGCAGAGCTATACACAGGCCAGACACATATATACAGTTTAGCTTTACAGGGAAGTTGGGAACTCCCCGTCCGCCTTCTTCCACTGGGCGATACATATCGACTCTGCGCACATACTCATATTTTCCCCCCCACATGAACATAAAAACCTCCCTTACCAGATATCTGTTGAAGCGCGCAGGCATGGGATACACCGATGCTAGATAAACCAGCACAGGCAGAAACACCACTTTCAGGATCAGGACTTTACCTACAAAGGACAGCTGCTTGTTCTTCCAGTGCGTCAGCTGCAGCCTAGCCTTCTCCAGCCTCTGGGACCAATTGCACCAAGCAGCATCCTGTGCCGTGAATAACACCCCTAGAATCTTAAGGGGCCCTTGACAGATGTCCAATCCATGCGCTGGTCCCAGCTGTTCTTTCCAAGGCCCGAAGAACTTGATCTGACTTTTCCCCCTGTTTAGCTTTGCACCTGACGCGAGGGAGAAGTTCTCGAAGACGTCCAAGGCCGCCTGTAGGCTAAGGTAAGAGCTGAGAAATAAGGTAACATCGTCAGCATATAATGCCACCTTAACTCTTTTTCCTCCACTCCCAGGTACGAGGATCCCGTCAATGGATGGCTCCTTCTGGACTGCCCGCGCATAAGGTTCCATATATAGTGCAAAAAGTAATGGGGACAGGGGGCAGCCCTGACGCACACCAGACTCTTGGAGAACCAGTCCTCCCAGGTGCCCGTTCACCAGAACTCTACTGCCAACCTGTGAGTACAGTATTTTTAACCAGCCCAGCATGACAGGGCCGAATCCCATCTTCTCCATCACTTGCCAGACAAAGGTGTGTGAGACATTGTCAAAAGCTTTTTCTAGGTCCAAGCTGGCGATCAGCAACGGGACGTTCCTGTTCTCGGACCACGCTATCACATCCCGTACTAGTTGGAGGGTCCAGCTGGCACGCCGACCTCGAACCCCGCAGGTTTGGTCCCAACCGATCACATGAGCTAGGACCCCCTTCAAGCGGTTTACCAGCACTTTAGCGATCAGCTTATAGTCCACGCACAACATCTGCAGCGGCCTCCAGTTCTTAAGGTCCTTTGCAGGTCCTTTTTTATACAACAGTGTGAGGATTCCCTCCCTCATAGACTCACACATAGCCTTCCTACGAAAGATTTCCTCCGTCACCTGAAGTAAGATTGGCCCTAAGATATCCCAGAACGTCCGATAAAATTCGGCTGGTAGTCCGTCTTTACCTGGTACCTTACCAGCCTTCATGCCGAGCAGAGCGTCGCCAAGTTCCTGCAAGCTTATAGGAGCCTCCAACTGTTCTTGGGCTTTGACAGGAACCTGCGCTGTAATACCGCTCAGCAGCTTTGCACCCATGGCCTCGTCCACCGTCTTTAGGGAAAAAAGACATTGGTAAAAGTGCCTCACCACTTCCAGCATCTCCTCACTACTAGTAACTATTTTCCCCTCCGAAGTCTGAATGCCAGTCATCACACTGCGCTTCTGTCTCTGACGAATTTGCCGGAAGAAAAAACTGGAACATGTTTCGTGAGATTGTATGAACTGCACGTGGGCTCTGAACAGGTAACTCCTTGCCTTTTGCTCGTGATAAGTGCGCAGTTCAGCTTTAGCTGCTGCAATATCTTCAGGGCACACTGACATATCCTTATTACACTGGGAAAACAAGGTGTTTAATCTTTCCTGCAGCGCCCTGCCCTTCTGCCGCTCACGCTTGAGCCTTGCTCTGCCATAAATTCTGGTCTCCTTTCTAATTTTCTTTTTTAAGTGTTCCCACCAATCAATCAGGGGAGTCCCCAGATTCCTCTCCTTCCACCATGTTTGCAATTTGTACCTCATTACCTTGACATATTCGTCTTCTCTTAGGTTCTCCGTATTTAACTTCCACACCCCACGCCCAAACTGGTTCCTTAAATGTGGAAAATGGGCCTCTACTAGGGCATGGTCAGAAAAACCTACCGGCAGCACCACCACCTTCTCCACAGGTACGTCCAGTGAGGCGAATACATAATCAAGGCGCTTCACAGTACCTTGAGCGTTCCTCCACGTGGCCTCTGCTTTCTCCTTTCGGATCCGGTAGGCGCAGTCGTAAAGTCCAAACTGTGCTAGAAGAAGATTGAGCTGCTTTGCCCCTGGATCCCTCTTATCTTGGAGGTCCACGTTAAAGTCTCCTCCCATGATGATCCATTTGTTGGTAAGGCAAACAGGATAAAGTTCCTTAAAGAAATCTGCCCGTAAAGCCATCATTGCCGGGGCATACACACACACACACCGAAAGCAATTCTCACCCGAACAAATATCCAAATATAAGGCTCTCCCAGGCACTACATTCACACATTTCTCCACTATAAAATTGCGATTGCCAAATAAAACTCCAACTCCCGAGGAGTGGACACCTCCGATATTCCATCTAGAATCTCCTCTGTCCCACTCACGAGTGAACTGTATGACGTCTCTTTCATCTTTTAGATGGACTTCCTGCACCAAACAAATATCAAAAACCATGGTTTTCAGGTAAGAAAAAAAGGCCGTCCTCTTTACTAAGTTCCTTAAACCCCGAATATTTAAAGTTAATATTTTCAACATTAGGGGGCAGTAAAAAGGCTCATCAGCTCCATGTAGGCTTGACGCACTGACGCCTCCCTTTGTCCCTGCAAATATAGTTTATCTATTTTACCTCCTGATCGCGTACAGCCAACTGACACTCCTTCATGCAACCTCAGCACACGTCGGAAGTTTGACGGCCGGGGCGGGTACTGCACGTTTCCGTTCTTCCAGGCACAGGCCTCCAAAAACTGCAGCGGGACCTCCAGAATCTTCAGCACTTTGTCTGGGCGCCTTTCCACCCCCACCTCGTACATCTCCTTCAGTTCTCCCTTGTCCCTTATCCATTTCTTTACAAAGTCACCCAACAACATCTTCTTATTGGTCGCA
This sequence comes from Lepisosteus platostomus, assembly GCF_059453375.1. Lineage (NCBI taxonomy): Eukaryota > Metazoa > Chordata > Actinopteri > Semionotiformes > Lepisosteidae > Lepisosteus > Lepisosteus platostomus. The sequence continues at coordinate 154,484 of NW_028291705.1, forward strand.
TCTATCTGGTTGCGGCCCTTTACTTCGAGGGTTGAAATCTCCTCACCAGAGTGCTCACAACGCACGACAATCCCTGCCGGAGATAGCCCTTGCTCATTGAAGGTCCTAGGCCAGACTATTTTGCTGGCCTTTTCGTCCCATTTACAGAACTTCTTGAACCTCATAGGTACCTCAGCGAATATAAAGACATCTCGTTCTTCTCTCTGCAGGGCGACGCGTGGCTGCATGTGTTCTTCTGAGGCTTCTGCCGAGGTCGGGGTCATCTCCGTTTCTGGAATGACAAAGCCTGAGGACATACCCGACTCTGCCGTAAGGGGGGGGTCACCCACACCACTTACCTCGCCCTCCGACCCTAGTGGAGTAGATTCGGCCTGGGCCAACGAATCTGTGGCCATCGACTCAAGGTATTCCATGGGATCTACACCCGATTTCTTCACCAAGGGCGGCACATCATTTTCCGCCTTTCTTTTCACAACTTTCCTGGCCTGGACGGTGTCCATGGCCTCCTCTTCATCCACTCTGTCCCCCCAGTCTGACCCTACTTCCTCCGCAGAGGGCAGGCTTGATTCCTCAGCCAACGCTCTTATATGCTCTAGCGCGGCGAGCGAGACCCCACCTTCCTCCTCTGCGCTCCCCAGGACCTCCTCAGCACTCACCGGAGCCTCCGTCTCTTCTTCGCCGCTGCGATCTTCTGCTGAGGTAAGTGCTGTTGCCGTCTGCCTGTGGTCCGTTACCTCCTGCCCTTGATCCACACCCTCAGGTTCCATCACCTCCTCGCCAGCGTCAGGGACCAGCGACGCCGGTGCCGGGCCCTCTGCTGCATCTTCTGCCTGGTGAACTGAGGTAACACTTGCTGCCGATGTGCCACCCGCCACGGCTGCGAAACTCATACCTTTCTTTGGGCACGCCCTGTAAATGTGCCCAGAGACCCCGCACAAATTACATTTCGGCTCAGCCCTGCACATGAAGGTGCTGTGCCCCACAGTATCACACCTTCGACAGACCTCCACATCACAGTCAGCAGCATAATGGCCCTTCTGCCTGCATCGTCTACACGCCAAGGGTTGATCAGGGTAGTACAGATAACCTGTATAAGTTCCAATTGAGAAGTTAGCAGGAGGGTGCAAGAGCCCATCTTCAGCACTAGGGTCCGCTCTGAAACGCACCAGAAATTTCCTTTTCCCGTTCCAGACTCTCTTCCTATCCATCTCCTTGATACCCGTGCCCTGAACGTCAACAAATCTTTTAAGAAAATTAACAATGTCTGCGTCTGGGGTAAAAGGGTTGTTCATATGGACCCATATGGGTCTCGCCTCCCGTGCAAACAAAGGTTCAAGGAAAAAATGAACAAAAGGTTCCTCCAGTCTGCGAGCAGTCAAAACAGACCAAACTTTCGTGCACTGTTCAGCAGAGTAAAGTGACAAATCAAAAATCTTTTTACCTGGAAAGTCCTGGAGGCAATAGATCTCTTCAGGCTGTAAGGACAAATGCTTGAAAAGGACTTCATCCTCGAAAGCATCCCTCTTGGCAAAATCCTTGTCAGAAGCCTCCACTCGCAGCACAAAACGCACAGTATGCCTTGGTCTTGCATTCTTGCTTGAAGTCCTCTCCATCTTGTGTAGAGTGGCCGGAATCCTATCCGCCACAAAGAAAAAATCGCCGTCGCCTGGAAAAAGCCGCGCCGTCCACCCCTTCCCGCCTTTGACTCAGAGCCCAAGCCGCGGTCAGGCCACGCACTCAGGATCTTCGCCAAAAGGCCGAGAAGCGATGCCCACAAAGGCGCGGACCGACGCGCGGGCGTTCCGCTGGCGCACAGTGGCGCAGGCCGACTCCTCTGGAGCCCGGGACCCGCGCAGCTGCCGGCCTCCCTGCAGCCAGAGGCCTGCCGCGGGACTCTGCTCCCCCTCTCTCTTGCCTGCCCGCCTGCCTTCCTGCCAGTCCCGGGCGGGGGCCCTGCTCTTTGATCTTCTGTCAACGGCCCGACAACGACCGCAGCCGCAGGGGGCGCCAGCCGCCCGGCCTCCTTAGCTTAGGCCCCTCCCACCGGCAGCAGCTGCGCCCAACCGGCTGCAAGCCAAAGCCGAGCGCCAGCACCTGCGGGCAGAGGCAAGGGGCAGCTCTCTCTCGGGAGGGAGGGAGGGACGGGGACGCGCGCGCACACACGCCTGCCTGCCTGCCTGCCGAAAAAAAAGAAAGAAAAGGTGGATATACTAAGTTTTTTGGAGGGAAAACGCCCAGCTGTCGAAAGGGGCCCGCCTGCAGGGACGGGGACGGACACGCACGCAAGCAAGCAAGCAAGCAAGCAAGCAAGCAAGCAAGCCACGCCTGCCTCCCTGGGAAAAGGCTGAAAAACCTAAGTTTTTTGGAGGGAAAACGCACGGGAGCCGAAAAGGGGGCCGGCCTGCTTGCCCAGAGAGTCGAGACGCGGGAAAGCGCACAGAGGGAGCACGGGAACCGAGAGGGCGAGAGAGAGACAGAACACAGAGACACACAGATGGGGGACGAGGGACGAGACCCGAGAAGAAGGAGCTCCAGTCCACTTCGCTTGCTTGCTCGCTCGCTCGCTAGCTAGCTAGCTACCTAGCTACCTACGTCTGTCTTTTCACCGCTGAGAGAAGGTGGTGCACCGCTCCCGGAGGCGCTGCAATACCGGGCCGATGCGTGGAGAGGACGGAGCAAGCTCCTGATCCAGCTCCCTGTTCCAAAAATCCGTTTAATATGTGGTCCCCCGATGGGGGACGTATCAGATATTAAACTGATAAGAACAGATTTTTTTTTTTTTTTTTTTATTATACAAAATACAAAAGAAATTCCAAAAACTCCAAAAAACAAAACACAATCCCAAATACACAATAGTCACAATAACAACCAAAGTCATCTCAACCCATAATTCTGTTAAATACAAAATTCCATTCAGTAGTCAACTAACAAAAACTTCTGCATACTTACAACACTTCCCATTCAATTCTCAACAAATTATTACACAGAAAAATCAATACACAACACAAATCTGTTCATATCCCATTACATAACCTCAAACCCCACTAATCTCCATAATCCCGCCCCCTATGCAAATTAAACAAGATCCCTTTCCCAAACTTACAATACATTCATTTTCTTAACCTCATTATATACAATCAAACGCCCCATCCCAGTTTCCAAGAACAATTCACCCCACAACATCATCACATTTACATTTTTCACCCCTTATACAAACTATTCCAATAATCAAAAATCATTTAACAACCAATACAATAACTTTCTTACACTAATACATATTCAGGTCAATTAATAACAAAAACAATACACAGCAAAACCAATATCACAGCTCATCATTATTCAGTTCCACCATTTCTAAGCAACCCACCCTATAACCCAAAACCACCACAAAACCACTCTCACTTTACCATAATCCCACCCCTTATGCAAATATAACCCTGACCTCTGAAAAAACTATAACTTAGTTCTCCATCACCCCTTCCCTTTCTTTTTTCCTTTTTTTCTAACCGTCTATCCCACCCTTACCTTCCCCTTCTTATTTTCCCGTACCTTCTTCTTCAGCAGTCTTCCCCTCCTTCACTTTGCACTTCAATAGTCGACTAACAAAACCTCAAACTACTAACAACCCTTCCCACTCAATTCTCAACAAATAATTACACACTCATCCTCTTCCTCCACCATTTGTCAAAATAATCATAAGAAGCATCTTCACACTCCCCTTTCGCTTTCCCTAACACTTGATAACCTACCAACAAATTCTTCTCAATCGAAAATTCAAAAACAACATGCGGATACTTTTTTTCCACAAACCGTGAAACCGCCATCAGTCGTTTCCTAACTGAACTCTCCCGAAGATCTTCCCTCTCATCCCGAGCCACCCACCCCCGAAGCCCCTTCTTCCTTCTTTTTATAGGCCAGTGAAAATAAATACGATCCTCTCTTTCTTCCCTCCACTGCTTCCATTCAATGTCTCCATACCAACAATCCCCTTCTCTCACCATTCCCACTGCCTTTCCACCAAACCCTGAACCTTCTACTAACTCTCCCCCACCCTTCAGCCCCACTTCAACATCTTCCACCAACTCCCCACTAACTCCTACCATACTCTCAACCATCAGTTCTTCTACAGCTAGAACAGCAAAGGGGTTTGTGACCTCCACTGCCTGCCCACCCGCTTCAACCTTTTGCTCAGCAACACTCTTCCCTTCACCTTTCACCTCCTCCTCAGTCACTGAACTCTCTCCTTCTGTCTGACTCTCACAATCATCACTCTCTTCCGTCTCGCTATCTTCAGACACACTCACCTCTCGCAAACTTTGTTTTCCTGCTTCCACACTCTCATCAGACACACTCACCTCTCGCAAACTCTGCTGTCCTACTTCCACGCTCTCGTTCACTTCTTCTGCCCTAACCATCACACATCCCTTATCCAACACACCCACCTTCCCCTCTATATCTTCCATCCCCATATTAACCCTCTTCACATTTTTCATACAATACCTTTGACCATGTCCTGGCTCATCACACAAATAACACTTCTTCTCTTGAACACAGTTCCTAACCACATGACCCTTCTTCCCACACCGTTTACAAAACACTGACTCACACTGTGCAGAAAAATGTCCACGTTCTCCACATAACATGCAAGCAAGGGGCTGCCCAGAATACACCAGGTAACCCCTGTGAGTCCCGATCTCGAAGAAAGCAGGGGGATGTATCACCCCCTCCTCCGCTGTGTTCCCCAGTCGCAGTCTCATCAAATACGTCCGCTTCCCATTCCACACGCCATCCGAATCCAAGTGCTTCTTCCCTGCTCCTTGCAGATCCACAAACTGCTGTAAAAAGAGTACAATATCCTCCTCTGGAACAAATGAGTCAAAAACATGCACCATCATTACTGCAAGCTCCCCTGCAAACATTGGCTCAACACAAAAAAACTTAACAGGATCTTCATTTCTTCTCTCCTGAACTTTCCTCCATACATCAAAACACAAGGCTTCTGTCGCAAGAGTTAGTTCAAACACTCCACGAAAACAATAGTCCTGAAGACAAAATACATCTGCCAAATCAACACCCAAACATTTAACCAAAACCAAATTCTTGAACTTATCTCTATTCCAAAAAGCAGGTCCATCACGGCTCCTCAACGAGAAACAAAGGGAGTTCTTCCTCCGCTCCTTCCTCGCCCAGGGATGCCCAGCCATCGCTCCAGCAACGCTCCTCAGCTCTCCTTCCGAAACCTCCAGGCAAGCAAAACGCCGTCGTCCAGCACCGACCACCTCCTCAGCAAACTCCTCGTCCACACCGCTCCGGTCTTCCAAGTTCCACCATCAGCAATCCATTCCTTCCGGTCCGTCCGATCCTCCCCTCGCCTTCCCGACCCCCTGGCCTAAGATCTTGGGACTGCGGTCAGGCCACTTGAACCTTGATCTTAGCCAAAAGGCCGAGAAGCGATGCCCACAAAGGCGCGGACCGACGCGCGGGCGTTCCGCTGGCGCACAGTGGCGCAGGCCGACTCCTCTGGAGCCCGGGACCCGCGCAGCTGCCGGCCTCCCTGCAGCCAGAGGCCTGCCGCGGGACTCTGCTCCCCCTCTCTCTTGCCTGCCCGCCTGCCTTCCTGCCAGTCCCGGGCGGGGGCCCTGCTCTTTGATCTTCTGTCAACGGCCCGACAACGACCGCAGCCGCAGGGGGCGCCAGCCGCCCGGCCTCCTTAGCTTAGGCCCCTCCCACCGGCAGCAGCTGCGCCCAACCGGCTGCAAGCCAAAGCCGAGCGCCAGCACCTGCGGGCAGAGGCAAGGGGCAGCTCTCTCTCGGGAGGGAGGGAGGGACGGGGACGCGCGCGCACACACGCCTGCCTGCCTGCCTGCCGAAAAAAAAGAAAGAAAAGGTGGATATACTAAGTTTTTTGGAGGGAAAACGCCCAGCTGTCGAAAGGGGCCCGCCTGCAGGGACGGGGACGGACACGCACGCAAGCAAGCAAGCAAGCAAGCAAGCAAGCAAGCAAGCCACGCCTGCCTCCCTGGGAAAAGGCTGAAAAACCTAAGTTTTTTGGAGGGAAAACGCACGGGAGCCGAAAAGGGGGCCGGCCTGCTTGCCCAGAGAGTCGAGACGCGGGAAAGCGCACAGAGGGAGCACGGGAACCGAGAGGGCGAGAGAGAGACAGAACACAGAGACACACAGATGGGGGACGAGGGACGAGACCCGAGAAGAAGGAGCTCCAGTCCACTTCGCTTGCTTGCTCGCTCGCTCGCTAGCTAGCTAGCTACCTAGCTACCTACGTCTGTCTTTTCACCGCTGAGAGAAGGTGGTGCACCGCTCCCGGAGGCGCTGCAATACCGGGCCGATGCGTGGAGAGGACGGAGCAAGCTCCTGATCCAGCTCCCTGTTCCAAAAATCCGTTTAATATGTGGTCCCCCGATGGGGGACGTATCAGATATTAAACTGATAAGAACAGATACTACACTTGATCTTAGCCAAAAGGCCGAGAAGCGATGCCCACAAAGGCGCGGACCGACGCGCGGGCGTTCCGCTGGCGCACAGTGGCGCAGGCCGACTCCTCTGGAGCCCGGGACCCGCGCAGCTGCCGGCCTCCCTGCAGCCAGAGGCCTGCCGCGGGACTCTGCTCCCCCTCTCTCTTGCCTGCCCGCCTGCCTTCCTGCCAGTCCCGGGCGGGGGCCCTGCTCTTTGATCTTCTGTCAACGGCCCGACAACGACCGCAGCCGCAGGGGGCGCCAGCCGCCCGGCCTCCTTAGCTTAGGCCCCTCCCACCGGCAGCAGCTGCGCCCAACCGGCTGCAAGCCAAAGCCGAGCGCCAGCACCTGCGGGCAGAGGCAAGGGGCAGCTCTCTCTCGGGAGGGAGGGAGGGACGGGGACGCGCGCGCACACACGCCTGCCTGCCTGCCTGCCGAAAAAAAAGAAAGAAAAGGTGGATATACTAAGTTTTTTGGAGGGAAAACGCCCAGCTGTCGAAAGGGGCCCGCCTGCAGGGACGGGGACGGACACGCACGCAAGCAAGCAAGCAAGCAAGCAAGCAAGCAAGCAAGCCACGCCTGCCTCCCTGGGAAAAGGCTGAAAAACCTAAGTTTTTTGGAGGGAAAACGCACGGGAGCCGAAAAGGGGGCCGGCCTGCTTGCCCAGAGAGTCGAGACGCGGGAAAGCGCACAGAGGGAGCACGGGAACCGAGAGGGCGAGAGAGAGACAGAACACAGAGACACACAGATGGGGGACGAGGGACGAGACCCGAGAAGAAGGAGCTCCAGTCCACTTCGCTTGCTTGCTCGCTCGCTCGCTAGCTAGCTAGCTACCTAGCTACCTACGTCTGTCTTTTCACCGCTGAGAGAAGGTGGTGCACCGCTCCCGGAGGCGCTGCAATACCGGGCCGATGCGTGGAGAGGACGGAGCAAGCTCCTGATCCAGCTCCCTGTTCCAAAAATCCGTTTAATATGTGGTCCCCCGATGGGGGACGTATCAGATATTAAACTGATAAGAACAGATACTACACTTGATCTTAGCCAAAAGGCCGAGAAGCGATGCCCACAAAGGCGCGGACCGACGCGCGGGCGTTCCGCTGGCGCACAGTGGCGCAGGCCGACTCCTCTGGAGCCCGGGACCCGCGCAGCTGCCGGCCTCCCTGCAGCCAGAGGCCTGCCGCGGGACTCTGCTCCCCCTCTCTCTTGCCTGCCCGCCTGCCTTCCTGCCAGTCCCGGGCGGGGGCCCTGCTCTTTGATCTTCTGTCAACGGCCCGACAACGACCGCAGCCGCAGGGGGCGCCAGCCGCCCGGCCTCCTTAGCTTAGGCCCCTCCCACCGGCAGCAGCTGCGCCCAACCGGCTGCAAGCCAAAGCCGAGCGCCAGCACCTGCGGGCAGAGGCAAGGGGCAGCTCTCTCTCGGGAGGGAGGGAGGGACGGGGACGCGCGCGCACACACGCCTGCCTGCCTGCCTGCCGAAAAAAAAGAAAGAAAAGGTGGATATACTAAGTTTTTTGGAGGGAAAACGCCCAGCTGTCGAAAGGGGCCCGCCTGCAGGGACGGGGACGGACACGCACGCAAGCAAGCAAGCAAGCAAGCAAGCAAGCAAGCAAGCCACGCCTGCCTCCCTGGGAAAAGGCTGAAAAACCTAAGTTTTTTGGAGGGAAAACGCACGGGAGCCGAAAAGGGGGCCGGCCTGCTTGCCCAGAGAGTCGAGACGCGGGAAAGCGCACAGAGGGAGCACGGGAACCGAGAGGGCGAGAGAGAGACAGAACACAGAGACACACAGATGGGGGACGAGGGACGAGACCCGAGAAGAAGGAGCTCCAGTCCACTTCGCTTGCTTGCTCGCTCGCTCGCTAGCTAGCTAGCTACCTAGCTACCTACGTCTGTCTTTTCACCGCTGAGAGAAGGTGGTGCACCGCTCCCGGAGGCGCTGCAATACCGGGCCGATGCGTGGAGAGGACGGAGCAAGCTCCTGATCCAGCTCCCTGTTCCAAAAATCCGTTTAATATGTGGTCCCCCGATGGGGGACGTATCAGATATTAAACTGATAAGAACAGATACTACACTTGATCTTAGCCAAAAGGCCGAGAAGCGATGCCCACAAAGGCGCGGACCGACGCGCGGGCGTTCCGCTGGCGCACAGTGGCGCAGGCCGACTCCTCTGGAGCCCGGGACCCGCGCAGCTGCCGGCCTCCCTGCAGCCAGAGGCCTGCCGCGGGACTCTGCTCCCCCTCTCTCTTGCCTGCCCGCCTGCCTTCCTGCCAGTCCCGGGCGGGGGCCCTGCTCTTTGATCTTCTGTCAACGGCCCGACAACGACCGCAGCCGCAGGGGGCGCCAGCCGCCCGGCCTCCTTAGCTTAGGCCCCTCCCACCGGCAGCAGCTGCGCCCAACCGGCTGCAAGCCAAAGCCGAGCGCCAGCACCTGCGGGCAGAGGCAAGGGGCAGCTCTCTCTCGGGAGGGAGGGAGGGACGGGGACGCGCGCGCACACACGCCTGCCTGCCTGCCTGCCGAAAAAAAAGAAAGAAAAGGTGGATATACTAAGTTTTTTGGAGGGAAAACGCCCAGCTGTCGAAAGGGGCCCGCCTGCAGGGACGGGGACGGACACGCACGCAAGCAAGCAAGCAAGCAAGCAAGCAAGCAAGCAAGCCACGCCTGCCTCCCTGGGAAAAGGCTGAAAAACCTAAGTTTTTTGGAGGGAAAACGCACGGGAGCCGAAAAGGGGGCCGGCCTGCTTGCCCAGAGAGTCGAGACGCGGGAAAGCGCACAGAGGGAGCACGGGAACCGAGAGGGCGAGAGAGAGACAGAACACAGAGACACACAGATGGGGGACGAGGGACGAGACCCGAGAAGAAGGAGCTCCAGTCCACTTCGCTTGCTTGCTCGCTCGCTCGCTAGCTAGCTAGCTACCTAGCTACCTACGTCTGTCTTTTCACCGCTGAGAGAAGGTGGTGCACCGCTCCCGGAGGCGCTGCAATACCGGGCCGATGCGTGGAGAGGACGGAGCAAGCTCCTGATCCAGCTCCCTGTTCCAAAAATCCGTTTAATATGTGGTCCCCCGATGGGGGACGTATCAGATATTAAACTGATAAGAACAGATTTTTTTTTTTTTTTTTTTTTTATGTTTTTTATTACAAACATAACAAACTTCAACACAGCACAGTAAGACAACCACACCCTTCCCCAACATTCAAACATACCCTAAACCAGCCTCCCTCTGTAACACTAACAACAACCCTTATACTATTACACTCAACAATCCGAAACACAAATCAAACGGTCATGAAAATGTTAGTACAACAGTATTCATATTGGTTCATTTCGAAAATAGAATCACAAAAGAAACAGACATCAGAACCATAAACACAAAACCGTTACATTACCATAATCCCGCCCTGTATGCAAAAAAGATCCCTCCTCCATCCCCAACATTCCTTATATTATTATAAAACAAACCCATATACAGAAATCAATTTAACACCCCAAAGAAATTAATCCCTTCCATCTTTCTTTGGCCGCAGCAAAACCCCACCGTAAGATGTCCCACCGAACACGTCTAGTAACTTCATTTTTGCCTTTGCTAAATACAGATAAGGCTGAAACACAACTGCCATGCTCCACCACCTCCCTCCTCGCTACCCATATATAAAATTTAACCAAACTAATTATATACCATAACACAAATTCATTATTCCATTTTCTCACCCCCTTTACTCCCCGAAACACCACCCGACTGCTTAAAACAAAATCAACAGCGGCTTTCTGTAATAATTCAGCACTGTGACCCCACACCCTTTGGGCGAAAACACAGCCCCAGAAAACGTGAAGCAGGGTTTCGACCTCAGAACAGCCAGGCTGCGGGCACTTATCCTGTCTGGACAACCCATGCCTGTAGAGCGTGTCCCTCACCGGCAACCTGTTCCAGAGAGCCCGCCAGTTTAGGTCCTTGAGTCTGTTTTCTAGACCCACCGGCTGGATCTGCCGCCACTCCTCCTCCGACACCCCCACCACTGCAGGTTCCCCCTTCTCCATGATAGTCCTATACATCTGTTTGTGGTCCGTAGCCCCCAAGCCCTTTCTGAACCCTGGGTGCTTCTGTAACCACACCACCGCATGTCTATAATGCCAGGGCAATTTTTGCGCCTTCGGCGTTGTATTCGTCCAGACTACCAGGTGCTTCATCGTATTCGCAAACCACAAACGGATAAAACATACACAAAGGTGATCCGGATCTTCGTATAGTGTTTTACACAAATTTGCGACAAATATTGTGTCTAGTTTCAACGGGAAGTCTGGAACCGACCTACCACCCTCCTCCACTGGCCTGCACATATCCGCTCTCTTGATGTACTCATGCCCCCCACTCCAAACGAAGTGGAAGACCGCCCTCACCAGGTTTCGACGCAGCCGAGCAGGCAGAGGGAACACACAAGCCAAATGAAGCAGCAATGGCAGTATGTCTACCTTTAGGACTAGTACTTTCCCTGTGTACGTCAGCGACCTATTCAACCACATACCGATCTTTTGATTTACCTTCCCCAGCCTCAGGTCCCAGTTGATCCTGGCGGAGTCCTGCGTATGAAAAAGAACTCCCAGAATTTTAACCGGTCCCGTCACCAAGGTAAGACCGCCCGTCACATCTTGTCTTTCCTTCCATCTACCGAAGTATTTAACCGTACACTTTGCTTTGTTCAAAAAAGCACCTGTCCCTTTGGTCATACTATCTGCTATCTGTAGTACTTGGTGAAGACTTCTGTCAGTGCTAAGAAACAGAGAAATATCGTCTGCATAGGCTGCTATTTTCGCCTGTTCTCCTCCACTCCCAGGAACCACCACCCCTTCCACTCGAGGATCCCCACGAATCCGATGCAGAAAGGGTTCTATGTACAGCACATATAATAAGGGGGACAGAGGGCATCCCTGTCTCACCCCACACCTGACCGGAATGCCCATGCCAAGCATACCGTTGATGCATACCCTTGAGATGACATTATTATACAAAACCTTGATCCATCTGATGAGGCCCTCATCCAGCCCCACTCTTCTCATCACCTCCCAAAGGAATGAGTGATGCACCCGGTCAAAGGCCTTATTTTGGTCTAGGCTCACAAGCATCATCTCAAGGTTCCTGTCCTCCACCCATTCAATGACGTCCCTGATCAACTGCAGGTTCCACTTTACGTTTCTACCCTCCACACTGCAGGTTTGGTCTTTACTTATCAGGTCCGGCATCACCTTCCTCAGCCGTCTCCCCAATACTCTGGCCAAGATCTTATAATCGGAACAGAGTAATTGGATCGGCCTCCAGTTCTCCAGATCTTCCTTGTCTCCTTTCTTAAACACCAGAGACATAATACCTGTCCTCATCGTTCTGCCGAGTTCACCCTCCCTCAGGACTTCGTTATAAACCTCCAACAACACCGGTAGTAACCTTTCTCGGAAGGTTACATAAAATTCCGTCGGGAGTCCGTCCATCCCCGGGGTGGTACCTCTACGCAGGCCACCAATGGCTTCTCCAATCTCAGTCATTGTTAGGGCCTCACCCACACCTTCCATACCATCAATCTTCCTGTCAAACCCAATCAACCACTCATCCCACAAACTCTCATCCACTGGTTTCTCTGAAAATAAAACCTTGTAAAAATTAGTTGCACACCTCACCATGCCTTCTATGTCTCTGACCCTGGACCCATCTTCTCTCCTCAGACCCTCGAAGAGAGTCCTCTTCTGTCTGGCTCTGACCGAGCCAAAAAACTGGGCTGAGCACCTCTCCTCCCCCTCAATCAGGTTACCCTTCAACCTAAACAAAAAATCCTTAGCTCTCTCTACCCAAAGTTCTTTCAGTCTGAGTTTAAGCTCAGAAACTTTTGTCATGTCGAAAGCACCACCCTGGTTGGAAACCACATACTGCTCTTCTAGTTCCTGCTGCAATCTCACAAGCTCTCCTCTCTCTGCTACCTTCTTTTGGCTACAGTATGAGATAGAAGCCTTGGAGATCGCCCTTTTACAGGCTTCCCACCACAGCACCGCTGTCTGGTACCGCCCCCTCTGTAACTGGAACCGATCCAAAAGCGCAACTATCAAACTCTGATAATCGGCTTCCAATAACACTTTCGTGTTCAGTTTCCAGTAGTTTGATTTAGGGTCCATACCATCTGGTATCAAATCAACCGACAGCAACAGATGATCTGAAAACCATACCGGAGTAACCGTTGCCGCCTGTGTCAACCCACGTAGGGTGGTGAAGATATAATCAAGTCTTCTGAAGACACCCCTTCCATTACTCCATGTGTGCATTCTCTGTCCCTGACTATAGTCCTTGTGACCATCTTTTAGGTGAAACCGTGATATTAATTCTTTAAGATCACTCACACTCACACCACTCGCATCACATACATCAATATTAAAATCCCCTCCCATCACCACCACTCTATTGGTGTACAGATGTGGCTCAAGGTCCTTCAAAAACGCCCCCTGGAGCCGCCTTTCGGCAGGCCCGTAGACAGCTATTAAACGTACCTGCAATCTTTCCCATGCCCCATCTACAATCATTAGCCTTCCTGGGACTATGCAGTTAACTTCGCTTACAGAGAAATTCGGGGTTCCACATAGGATCCCGATTCCGGATGAGTGCACTCCCCCTACACTCCACCAGGACTCCCCTTTTACCCAGTCTCTCTTAAAGGTGACAATATCACCTTTTGTGCCTAAGTGTACTTCCTGCAAGAAACAAAAGCCGAAATGGCGCGCTTCTAACCATTTGAAGACGCCAATCCGCTTACTATGATTTTTAAGCCCTCTGGCGTTAATAGTACATACGGTACGACTCATGTTGGGTCAAAGGGAGTCTGCAGCTGCAACCCGTCTCCCAAACTAAAAGCACTCTCTATTCCAAGAGGACTGAGGAGATTCCCACCCACACTCATAACCTGCGGGGACCCCTCCCCCAGGGATGATGGACTTACCCCAGGATCATCGGAGGTCAGGAGGTGGATACCGCCGTCTTTCCCCGACTGTTCTGAGGTCTCTGAAACGAAATCCTCCTGTTCCACCACTATATCGCCCTGGCCCGGGGGTATGGGGTCGTCGAGGGTACTGACCTCAGCAGAGGCCTCCAAGGGGTCAGCCTCCTCACCCTGCTCTCCACCCCTCTCCCTCTGTTCCCCTTCCTCCCTACTCCCCCCCTCCCTACCTCCCTCTCCCTCTCCCTCTACACCCCCCTCCACCCCTACCTCCTTCCTACCCCCTTTCTTACACTCCCCCCTCGCCCTCTTTACAGCAATCGCCTTTTTCCGTCTCGGCATTCTCTGTCCTCTCTCTCCGTCTTCTCCCTTCTCTGCCTCGACGTCACTGTTCCCCGAGTCCTCCTCAACAGCTAGGACCTGAAAACGATTAGCCACAGTCTCGAACACGCACTCGTCGGACCTCATTCTTCTCTTCTCTGCCGCCGACTTCCTCTTTGCAGCCCTGCTAGGCTGGGTAACCCACTCCGGCGACTCCGACTCTGCCCTGTCCATCACTTCCGCCCACGACGAGGTCCCCGGACGCGCCTCTTCAGGTACCTTGGTCGCCTTTGGCATCTCCTCTGGTCTGTCGTCTCTTTCTTCTCTTGCGTCTGCTTGTGTCCTCTGGGTGGTCGCGGTCTTCTGCTGTGGTCTGCTCTCCTCTCTCCTCGGGCCCTCTGCCGAAGTCCGCACCACATCTGCAAAACTTCGACTCTTCATCGGACACACCCTGTACACATGGCCTTCTGCCCCACACAGGTCGCACGTTAAGACCTTAGTACAGTCCTTAGTTTCGTGAGTTGTGGCCTTACACTTTCTACACACACCGCCAGGACAGTTCGCCGCTACATGACCCCTCTGGAAACACTTCTTGCACGTCACCGGTTGGCCTGGATAGAAGAGGTAGCCTCTATTAGGCCCAATCGTGAAATAAGCCGGGGGATGTACCACTCCCTCACCCTCAGATGGCTTAGGTTTTAGCCGCACCGTGTATCTTCTTTTACCGGTCCACACTCTGAGGACATCTAAATCTTTTTGACCTTCTCCCTGCACGTCCACAAATCTGGATAAAAAGGTGATTACGTCTCTTTCTGGGACCCGATGATTAAATAGGTGAATTGTCAGAGTCCTGAGCTCCCTGGCAAACAAAGGCTCTATCAAGAAATCATTAAGCGGTTCCACATCTCTTCCTTCACACACCTTTTCCCAGGCTTTCTCACAAAGTTCATCCGATGCAAGCGACAGGTCGTATATCCCTCTGACTGGGAAATCTTGTAGACAATCAATGTCCTTCAATTTAATCCCTAGAGCCTTCATCAGGACTACTCTTTCAAACCGCTCACGGTTCATCCATTCCTTCTTCTTCTCTGCCTCCTTCACAACAAAACGCACTGTGCACCGCATCTGCCCCTCACGGGACAGAGGGTGCACAGCCGCCGAACCGCGGGCCCACTCACCACCTTCGACCGCTGTCATCTTGGAGGCCCCACTTCGCCCCCTGGGCTCAACCCAGGGCGACTACCCGTGGTGACCTTGGTGGACTTCTGCTTCGGTCTTCTGATGGTAAGGTTCCGCCCGTCTGGTCTGGTTCCGTTGTCCGCTGTCTTCTCCTTCTCCTCTTCGCCTTCGTTGTCTTCGCCTTTTGTCAAGTCCTCAGACCGCGGTCATGCCACGTATCTTTAGATCTTGGCCAAAAGGCCGAGAAGCGATGCCCACAAAGGCGCGGACCGACGCGCGGGCGTTCCGCTGGCGCACAGTGGCGCAGGCCGACTCCTCTGGAGCCCGGGACCCGCGCAGCTGCCGGCCTCCCTGCAGCCAGAGGCCTGCCGCGGGACTCTGCTCCCCCTCTCTCTTGCCTGCCCGCCTGCCTTCCTGCCAGTCCCGGGCGGGGGCCCTGCTCTTTGATCTTCTGTCAACGGCCCGACAACGACCGCAGCCGCAGGGGGCGCCAGCCGCCCGGCCTCCTTAGCTTAGGCCCCTCCCACCGGCAGCAGCTGCGCCCAACCGGCTGCAAGCCAAAGCCGAGCGCCAGCACCTGCGGGCAGAGGCAAGGGGCAGCTCTCTCTCGGGAGGGAGGGAGGGACGGGGACGCGCGCGCACACACGCCTGCCTGCCTGCCTGCCGAAAAAAAAGAAAGAAAAGGTGGATATACTAAGTTTTTTGGAGGGAAAACGCCCAGCTGTCGAAAGGGGCCCGCCTGCAGGGACGGGGACGGACACGCACGCAAGCAAGCAAGCAAGCAAGCAAGCAAGCAAGCAAGCCACGCCTGCCTCCCTGGGAAAAGGCTGAAAAACCTAAGTTTTTTGGAGGGAAAACGCACGGGAGCCGAAAAGGGGGCCGGCCTGCTTGCCCAGAGAGTCGAGACGCGGGAAAGCGCACAGAGGGAGCACGGGAACCGAGAGGGCGAGAGAGAGACAGAACACAGAGACACACAGATGGGGGACGAGGGACGAGACCCGAGAAGAAGGAGCTCCAGTCCACTTCGCTTGCTTGCTCGCTCGCTCGCTAGCTAGCTAGCTACCTAGCTACCTACGTCTGTCTTTTCACCGCTGAGAGAAGGTGGTGCACCGCTCCCGGAGGCGCTGCAATACCGGGCCGATGCGTGGAGAGGACGGAGCAAGCTCCTGATCCAGCTCCCTGTTCCAAAAATCCGTTTAATATGTGGTCCCCCGATGGGGGACGTATCAGATATTAAACTGATAAGAACAGATACTACACTTGATCTTAGCCAAAAGGCCGAGAAGCGATGCCCACAAAGGCGCGGACCGACGCGCGGGCGTTCCGCTGGCGCACAGTGGCGCAGGCCGACTCCTCTGGAGCCCGGGACCCGCGCAGCTGCCGGCCTCCCTGCAGCCAGAGGCCTGCCGCGGGACTCTGCTCCCCCTCTCTCTTGCCTGCCCGCCTGCCTTCCTGCCAGTCCCGGGCGGGGGCCCTGCTCTTTGATCTTCTGTCAACGGCCCGACAACGACCGCAGCCGCAGGGGGCGCCAGCCGCCCGGCCTCCTTAGCTTAGGCCCCTCCCACCGGCAGCAGCTGCGCCCAACCGGCTGCAAGCCAAAGCCGAGCGCCAGCACCTGCGGGCAGAGGCAAGGGGCAGCTCTCTCTCGGGAGGGAGGGAGGGACGGGGACGCGCGCGCACACACGCCTGCCTGCCTGCCTGCCGAAAAAAAAGAAAGAAAAGGTGGATATACTAAGTTTTTTGGAGGGAAAACGCCCAGCTGTCGAAAGGGGCCCGCCTGCAGGGACGGGGACGGACACGCACGCAAGCAAGCAAGCAAGCAAGCAAGCAAGCAAGCAAGCCACGCCTGCCTCCCTGGGAAAAGGCTGAAAAACCTAAGTTTTTTGGAGGGAAAACGCACGGGAGCCGAAAAGGGGGCCGGCCTGCTTGCCCAGAGAGTCGAGACGCGGGAAAGCGCACAGAGGGAGCACGGGAACCGAGAGGGCGAGAGAGAGACAGAACACAGAGACACACAGATGGGGGACGAGGGACGAGACCCGAGAAGAAGGAGCTCCAGTCCACTTCGCTTGCTTGCTCGCTCGCTCGCTAGCTAGCTAGCTACCTAGCTACCTACGTCTGTCTTTTCACCGCTGAGAGAAGGTGGTGCACCGCTCCCGGAGGCGCTGCAATACCGGGCCGATGCGTGGAGAGGACGGAGCAAGCTCCTGATCCAGCTCCCTGTTCCAAAAATCCGTTTAATATGTGGTCCCCCGATGGGGGACGTATCAGATATTAAACTGATAAGAACAGATACTACACTTGATCTTAGCCAAAAGGCCGAGAAGCGATGCCCACAAAGGCGCGGACCGACGCGCGGGCGTTCCGCTGGCGCACAGTGGCGCAGGCCGACTCCTCTGGAGCCCGGGACCCGCGCAGCTGCCGGCCTCCCTGCAGCCAGAGGCCTGCCGCGGGACTCTGCTCCCCCTCTCTCTTGCCTGCCCGCCTGCCTTCCTGCCAGTCCCGGGCGGGGGCCCTGCTCTTTGATCTTCTGTCAACGGCCCGACAACGACCGCAGCCGCAGGGGGCGCCAGCCGCCCGGCCTCCTTAGCTTAGGCCCCTCCCACCGGCAGCAGCTGCGCCCAACCGGCTGCAAGCCAAAGCCGAGCGCCAGCACCTGCGGGCAGAGGCAAGGGGCAGCTCTCTCTCGGGAGGGAGGGAGGGACGGGGACGCGCGCGCACACACGCCTGCCTGCCTGCCTGCCGAAAAAAAAGAAAGAAAAGGTGGATATACTAAGTTTTTTGGAGGGAAAACGCCCAGCTGTCGAAAGGGGCCCGCCTGCAGGGACGGGGACGGACACGCACGCAAGCAAGCAAGCAAGCAAGCAAGCAAGCAAGCAAGCCACGCCTGCCTCCCTGGGAAAAGGCTGAAAAACCTAAGTTTTTTGGAGGGAAAACGCACGGGAGCCGAAAAGGGGGCCGGCCTGCTTGCCCAGAGAGTCGAGACGCGGGAAAGCGCACAGAGGGAGCACGGGAACCGAGAGGGCGAGAGAGAGACAGAACACAGAGACACACAGATGGGGGACGAGGGACGAGACCCGAGAAGAAGGAGCTCCAGTCCACTTCGCTTGCTTGCTCGCTCGCTCGCTAGCTAGCTAGCTACCTAGCTACCTACGTCTGTCTTTTCACCGCTGAGAGAAGGTGGTGCACCGCTCCCGGAGGCGCTGCAATACCGGGCCGATGCGTGGAGAGGACGGAGCAAGCTCCTGATCCAGCTCCCTGTTCCAAAAATCCGTTTAATATGTGGTCCCCCGATGGGGGACGTATCAGATATTAAACTGATAAGAACAGATACTACACTTGATCTTAGCCAAAAGGCCGAGAAGCGATGCCCACAAAGGCGCGGACCGACGCGCGGGCGTTCCGCTGGCGCACAGTGGCGCAGGCCGACTCCTCTGGAGCCCGGGACCCGCGCAGCTGCCGGCCTCCCTGCAGCCAGAGGCCTGCCGCGGGACTCTGCTCCCCCTCTCTCTTGCCTGCCCGCCTGCCTTCCTGCCAGTCCCGGGCGGGGGCCCTGCTCTTTGATCTTCTGTCAACGGCCCGACAACGACCGCAGCCGCAGGGGGCGCCAGCCGCCCGGCCTCCTTAGCTTAGGCCCCTCCCACCGGCAGCAGCTGCGCCCAACCGGCTGCAAGCCAAAGCCGAGCGCCAGCACCTGCGGGCAGAGGCAAGGGGCAGCTCTCTCTCGGGAGGGAGGGAGGGACGGGGACGCGCGCGCACACACGCCTGCCTGCCTGCCTGCCGAAAAAAAAGAAAGAAAAGGTGGATATACTAAGTTTTTTGGAGGGAAAACGCCCAGCTGTCGAAAGGGGCCCGCCTGCAGGGACGGGGACGGACACGCACGCAAGCAAGCAAGCAAGCAAGCAAGCAAGCAAGCAAGCCACGCCTGCCTCCCTGGGAAAAGGCTGAAAAACCTAAGTTTTTTGGAGGGAAAACGCACGGGAGCCGAAAAGGGGGCCGGCCTGCTTGCCCAGAGAGTCGAGACGCGGGAAAGCGCACAGAGGGAGCACGGGAACCGAGAGGGCGAGAGAGAGACAGAACACAGAGACACACAGATGGGGGACGAGGGACGAGACCCGAGAAGAAGGAGCTCCAGTCCACTTCGCTTGCTTGCTCGCTCGCTCGCTAGCTAGCTAGCTACCTAGCTACCTACGTCTGTCTTTTCACCGCTGAGAGAAGGTGGTGCACCGCTCCCGGAGGCGCTGCAATACCGGGCCGATGCGTGGAGAGGACGGAGCAAGCTCCTGATCCAGCTCCCTGTTCCAAAAATCCGTTTAATATGTGGTCCCCCGATGGGGGACGTATCAGATATTAAACTGATAAGAACAGATACTACACTTGATCTTAGCCAAAAGGCCGAGAAGCGATGCCCACAAAGGCGCGGACCGACGCGCGGGCGTTCCGCTGGCGCACAGTGGCGCAGGCCGACTCCTCTGGAGCCCGGGACCCGCGCAGCTGCCGGCCTCCCTGCAGCCAGAGGCCTGCCGCGGGACTCTGCTCCCCCTCTCTCTTGCCTGCCCGCCTGCCTTCCTGCCAGTCCCGGGCGGGGGCCCTGCTCTTTGATCTTCTGTCAACGGCCCGACAACGACCGCAGCCGCAGGGGGCGCCAGCCGCCCGGCCTCCTTAGCTTAGGCCCCTCCCACCGGCAGCAGCTGCGCCCAACCGGCTGCAAGCCAAAGCCGAGCGCCAGCACCTGCGGGCAGAGGCAAGGGGCAGCTCTCTCTCGGGAGGGAGGGAGGGACGGGGACGCGCGCGCACACACGCCTGCCTGCCTGCCTGCCGAAAAAAAAGAAAGAAAAGGTGGATATACTAAGTTTTTTGGAGGGAAAACGCCCAGCTGTCGAAAGGGGCCCGCCTGCAGGGACGGGGACGGACACGCACGCAAGCAAGCAAGCAAGCAAGCAAGCAAGCAAGCAAGCCACGCCTGCCTCCCTGGGAAAAGGCTGAAAAACCTAAGTTTTTTGGAGGGAAAACGCACGGGAGCCGAAAAGGGGGCCGGCCTGCTTGCCCAGAGAGTCGAGACGCGGGAAAGCGCACAGAGGGAGCACGGGAACCGAGAGGGCGAGAGAGAGACAGAACACAGAGACACACAGATGGGGGACGAGGGACGAGACCCGAGAAGAAGGAGCTCCAGTCCACTTCGCTTGCTTGCTCGCTCGCTCGCTAGCTAGCTAGCTACCTAGCTACCTACGTCTGTCTTTTCACCGCTGAGAGAAGGTGGTGCACCGCTCCCGGAGGCGCTGCAATACCGGGCCGATGCGTGGAGAGGACGGAGCAAGCTCCTGATCCAGCTCCCTGTTCCAAAAATCCGTTTAATATGTGGTCCCCCGATGGGGGACGTATCAGATATTAAACTGATAAGAACAGATACTACACTTGATCTTAGCCAAAAGGCCGAGAAGCGATGCCCACAAAGGCGCGGACCGACGCGCGGGCGTTCCGCTGGCGCACAGTGGCGCAGGCCGACTCCTCTGGAGCCCGGGACCCGCGCAGCTGCCGGCCTCCCTGCAGCCAGAGGCCTGCCGCGGGACTCTGCTCCCCCTCTCTCTTGCCTGCCCGCCTGCCTTCCTGCCAGTCCCGGGCGGGGGCCCTGCTCTTTGATCTTCTGTCAACGGCCCGACAACGACCGCAGCCGCAGGGGGCGCCAGCCGCCCGGCCTCCTTAGCTTAGGCCCCTCCCACCGGCAGCAGCTGCGCCCAACCGGCTGCAAGCCAAAGCCGAGCGCCAGCACCTGCGGGCAGAGGCAAGGGGCAGCTCTCTCTCGGGAGGGAGGGAGGGACGGGGACGCGCGCGCACACACGCCTGCCTGCCTGCCTGCCGAAAAAAAAGAAAGAAAAGGTGGATATACTAAGTTTTTTGGAGGGAAAACGCCCAGCTGTCGAAAGGGGCCCGCCTGCAGGGACGGGGACGGACACGCACGCAAGCAAGCAAGCAAGCAAGCAAGCAAGCAAGCAAGCCACGCCTGCCTCCCTGGGAAAAGGCTGAAAAACCTAAGTTTTTTGGAGGGAAAACGCACGGGAGCCGAAAAGGGGGCCGGCCTGCTTGCCCAGAGAGTCGAGACGCGGGAAAGCGCACAGAGGGAGCACGGGAACCGAGAGGGCGAGAGAGAGACAGAACACAGAGACACACAGATGGGGGACGAGGGACGAGACCCGAGAAGAAGGAGCTCCAGTCCACTTCGCTTGCTTGCTCGCTCGCTCGCTAGCTAGCTAGCTACCTAGCTACCTACGTCTGTCTTTTCACCGCTGAGAGAAGGTGGTGCACCGCTCCCGGAGGCGCTGCAATACCGGGCCGATGCGTGGAGAGGACGGAGCAAGCTCCTGATCCAGCTCCCTGTTCCAAAAATCCGTTTAATATGTGGTCCCCCGATGGGGGACGTATCAGATATTAAACTGATAAGAACAGATACTACACTTGATCTTAGCCAAAAGGCCGAGAAGCGATGCCCACAAAGGCGCGGACCGACGCGCGGGCGTTCCGCTGGCGCACAGTGGCGCAGGCCGACTCCTCTGGAGCCCGGGACCCGCGCAGCTGCCGGCCTCCCTGCAGCCAGAGGCCTGCCGCGGGACTCTGCTCCCCCTCTCTCTTGCCTGCCCGCCTGCCTTCCTGCCAGTCCCGGGCGGGGGCCCTGCTCTTTGATCTTCTGTCAACGGCCCGACAACGACCGCAGCCGCAGGGGGCGCCAGCCGCCCGGCCTCCTTAGCTTAGGCCCCTCCCACCGGCAGCAGCTGCGCCCAACCGGCTGCAAGCCAAAGCCGAGCGCCAGCACCTGCGGGCAGAGGCAAGGGGCAGCTCTCTCTCGGGAGGGAGGGAGGGACGGGGACGCGCGCGCACACACGCCTGCCTGCCTGCCTGCCGAAAAAAAAGAAAGAAAAGGTGGATATACTAAGTTTTTTGGAGGGAAAACGCCCAGCTGTCGAAAGGGGCCCGCCTGCAGGGACGGGGACGGACACGCACGCAAGCAAGCAAGCAAGCAAGCAAGCAAGCAAGCAAGCCACGCCTGCCTCCCTGGGAAAAGGCTGAAAAACCTAAGTTTTTTGGAGGGAAAACGCACGGGAGCCGAAAAGGGGGCCGGCCTGCTTGCCCAGAGAGTCGAGACGCGGGAAAGCGCACAGAGGGAGCACGGGAACCGAGAGGGCGAGAGAGAGACAGAACACAGAGACACACAGATGGGGGACGAGGGACGAGACCCGAGAAGAAGGAGCTCCAGTCCACTTCGCTTGCTTGCTCGCTCGCTCGCTAGCTAGCTAGCTACCTAGCTACCTACGTCTGTCTTTTCACCGCTGAGAGAAGGTGGTGCACCGCTCCCGGAGGCGCTGCAATACCGGGCCGATGCGTGGAGAGGACGGAGCAAGCTCCTGATCCAGCTCCCTGTTCCAAAAATCCGTTTAATATGTGGTCCCCCGATGGGGGACGTATCAGATATTAAACTGATAAGAACAGATACTACACTTGATCTTAGCCAAAAGGCCGAGAAGCGATGCCCACAAAGGCGCGGACCGACGCGCGGGCGTTCCGCTGGCGCACAGTGGCGCAGGCCGACTCCTCTGGAGCCCGGGACCCGCGCAGCTGCCGGCCTCCCTGCAGCCAGAGGCCTGCCGCGGGACTCTGCTCCCCCTCTCTCTTGCCTGCCCGCCTGCCTTCCTGCCAGTCCCGGGCGGGGGCCCTGCTCTTTGATCTTCTGTCAACGGCCCGACAACGACCGCAGCCGCAGGGGGCGCCAGCCGCCCGGCCTCCTTAGCTTAGGCCCCTCCCACCGGCAGCAGCTGCGCCCAACCGGCTGCAAGCCAAAGCCGAGCGCCAGCACCTGCGGGCAGAGGCAAGGGGCAGCTCTCTCTCGGGAGGGAGGGAGGGACGGGGACGCGCGCGCACACACGCCTGCCTGCCTGCCTGCCGAAAAAAAAGAAAGAAAAGGTGGATATACTAAGTTTTTTGGAGGGAAAACGCCCAGCTGTCGAAAGGGGCCCGCCTGCAGGGACGGGGACGGACACGCACGCAAGCAAGCAAGCAAGCAAGCAAGCAAGCAAGCAAGCCACGCCTGCCTCCCTGGGAAAAGGCTGAAAAACCTAAGTTTTTTGGAGGGAAAACGCACGGGAGCCGAAAAGGGGGCCGGCCTGCTTGCCCAGAGAGTCGAGACGCGGGAAAGCGCACAGAGGGAGCACGGGAACCGAGAGGGCGAGAGAGAGACAGAACACAGAGACACACAGATGGGGGACGAGGGACGAGACCCGAGAAGAAGGAGCTCCAGTCCACTTCGCTTGCTTGCTCGCTCGCTCGCTAGCTAGCTAGCTACCTAGCTACCTACGTCTGTCTTTTCACCGCTGAGAGAAGGTGGTGCACCGCTCCCGGAGGCGCTGCAATACCGGGCCGATGCGTGGAGAGGACGGAGCAAGCTCCTGATCCAGCTCCCTGTTCCAAAAATCCGTTTAATATGTGGTCCCCCGATGGGGGACGTATCAGATATTAAACTGATAAGAACAGATACTACACTTGATCTTAGCCAAAAGGCCGAGAAGCGATGCCCACAAAGGCGCGGACCGACGCGCGGGCGTTCCGCTGGCGCACAGTGGCGCAGGCCGACTCCTCTGGAGCCCGGGACCCGCGCAGCTGCCGGCCTCCCTGCAGCCAGAGGCCTGCCGCGGGACTCTGCTCCCCCTCTCTCTTGCCTGCCCGCCTGCCTTCCTGCCAGTCCCGGGCGGGGGCCCTGCTCTTTGATCTTCTGTCAACGGCCCGACAACGACCGCAGCCGCAGGGGGCGCCAGCCGCCCGGCCTCCTTAGCTTAGGCCCCTCCCACCGGCAGCAGCTGCGCCCAACCGGCTGCAAGCCAAAGCCGAGCGCCAGCACCTGCGGGCAGAGGCAAGGGGCAGCTCTCTCTCGGGAGGGAGGGAGGGACGGGGACGCGCGCGCACACACGCCTGCCTGCCTGCCTGCCGAAAAAAAAGAAAGAAAAGGTGGATATACTAAGTTTTTTGGAGGGAAAACGCCCAGCTGTCGAAAGGGGCCCGCCTGCAGGGACGGGGACGGACACGCACGCAAGCAAGCAAGCAAGCAAGCAAGCAAGCAAGCAAGCCACGCCTGCCTCCCTGGGAAAAGGCTGAAAAACCTAAGTTTTTTGGAGGGAAAACGCACGGGAGCCGAAAAGGGGGCCGGCCTGCTTGCCCAGAGAGTCGAGACGCGGGAAAGCGCACAGAGGGAGCACGGGAACCGAGAGGGCGAGAGAGAGACAGAACACAGAGACACACAGATGGGGGACGAGGGACGAGACCCGAGAAGAAGGAGCTCCAGTCCACTTCGCTTGCTTGCTCGCTCGCTCGCTAGCTAGCTAGCTACCTAGCTACC
The DNA here is from genome assembly GCF_059453375.1 of Lepisosteus platostomus. Classification (NCBI taxonomy): domain Eukaryota; kingdom Metazoa; phylum Chordata; class Actinopteri; order Semionotiformes; family Lepisosteidae; genus Lepisosteus; species Lepisosteus platostomus. Next base: position 178,792 of record NW_028291705.1, read on the forward strand.
TACGTCTGTCTTTTCACCGCTGAGAGAAGGTGGTGCACCGCTCCCGGAGGCGCTGCAATACCGGGCCGATGCGTGGAGAGGACGGAGCAAGCTCCTGATCCAGCTCCCTGTTCCAAAAATCCGTTTAATATGTGGTCCCCCGATGGGGGACGTATCAGATATTAAACTGATAAGAACAGATACTACACTTGATCTTAGCCAAAAGGCCGAGAAGCGATGCCCACAAAGGCGCGGACCGACGCGCGGGCGTTCCGCTGGCGCACAGTGGCGCAGGCCGACTCCTCTGGAGCCCGGGACCCGCGCAGCTGCCGGCCTCCCTGCAGCCAGAGGCCTGCCGCGGGACTCTGCTCCCCCTCTCTCTTGCCTGCCCGCCTGCCTTCCTGCCAGTCCCGGGCGGGGGCCCTGCTCTTTGATCTTCTGTCAACGGCCCGACAACGACCGCAGCCGCAGGGGGCGCCAGCCGCCCGGCCTCCTTAGCTTAGGCCCCTCCCACCGGCAGCAGCTGCGCCCAACCGGCTGCAAGCCAAAGCCGAGCGCCAGCACCTGCGGGCAGAGGCAAGGGGCAGCTCTCTCTCGGGAGGGAGGGAGGGACGGGGACGCGCGCGCACACACGCCTGCCTGCCTGCCTGCCGAAAAAAAAGAAAGAAAAGGTGGATATACTAAGTTTTTTGGAGGGAAAACGCCCAGCTGTCGAAAGGGGCCCGCCTGCAGGGACGGGGACGGACACGCACGCAAGCAAGCAAGCAAGCAAGCAAGCAAGCAAGCAAGCCACGCCTGCCTCCCTGGGAAAAGGCTGAAAAACCTAAGTTTTTTGGAGGGAAAACGCACGGGAGCCGAAAAGGGGGCCGGCCTGCTTGCCCAGAGAGTCGAGACGCGGGAAAGCGCACAGAGGGAGCACGGGAACCGAGAGGGCGAGAGAGAGACAGAACACAGAGACACACAGATGGGGGACGAGGGACGAGACCCGAGAAGAAGGAGCTCCAGTCCACTTCGCTTGCTTGCTCGCTCGCTCGCTAGCTAGCTAGCTACCTAGCTACCTACGTCTGTCTTTTCACCGCTGAGAGAAGGTGGTGCACCGCTCCCGGAGGCGCTGCAATACCGGGCCGATGCGTGGAGAGGACGGAGCAAGCTCCTGATCCAGCTCCCTGTTCCAAAAATCCGTTTAATATGTGGTCCCCCGATGGGGGACGTATCAGATATTAAACTGATAAGAACAGATACTACACTTGATCTTAGCCAAAAGGCCGAGAAGCGATGCCCACAAAGGCGCGGACCGACGCGCGGGCGTTCCGCTGGCGCACAGTGGCGCAGGCCGACTCCTCTGGAGCCCGGGACCCGCGCAGCTGCCGGCCTCCCTGCAGCCAGAGGCCTGCCGCGGGACTCTGCTCCCCCTCTCTCTTGCCTGCCCGCCTGCCTTCCTGCCAGTCCCGGGCGGGGGCCCTGCTCTTTGATCTTCTGTCAACGGCCCGACAACGACCGCAGCCGCAGGGGGCGCCAGCCGCCCGGCCTCCTTAGCTTAGGCCCCTCCCACCGGCAGCAGCTGCGCCCAACCGGCTGCAAGCCAAAGCCGAGCGCCAGCACCTGCGGGCAGAGGCAAGGGGCAGCTCTCTCTCGGGAGGGAGGGAGGGACGGGGACGCGCGCGCACACACGCCTGCCTGCCTGCCTGCCGAAAAAAAAGAAAGAAAAGGTGGATATACTAAGTTTTTTGGAGGGAAAACGCCCAGCTGTCGAAAGGGGCCCGCCTGCAGGGACGGGGACGGACACGCACGCAAGCAAGCAAGCAAGCAAGCAAGCAAGCAAGCAAGCCACGCCTGCCTCCCTGGGAAAAGGCTGAAAAACCTAAGTTTTTTGGAGGGAAAACGCACGGGAGCCGAAAAGGGGGCCGGCCTGCTTGCCCAGAGAGTCGAGACGCGGGAAAGCGCACAGAGGGAGCACGGGAACCGAGAGGGCGAGAGAGAGACAGAACACAGAGACACACAGATGGGGGACGAGGGACGAGACCCGAGAAGAAGGAGCTCCAGTCCACTTCGCTTGCTTGCTCGCTCGCTCGCTAGCTAGCTAGCTACCTAGCTACCTACGTCTGTCTTTTCACCGCTGAGAGAAGGTGGTGCACCGCTCCCGGAGGCGCTGCAATACCGGGCCGATGCGTGGAGAGGACGGAGCAAGCTCCTGATCCAGCTCCCTGTTCCAAAAATCCGTTTAATATGTGGTCCCCCGATGGGGGACGTATCAGATATTAAACTGATAAGAACAGATACTACACTTGATCTTAGCCAAAAGGCCGAGAAGCGATGCCCACAAAGGCGCGGACCGACGCGCGGGCGTTCCGCTGGCGCACAGTGGCGCAGGCCGACTCCTCTGGAGCCCGGGACCCGCGCAGCTGCCGGCCTCCCTGCAGCCAGAGGCCTGCCGCGGGACTCTGCTCCCCCTCTCTCTTGCCTGCCCGCCTGCCTTCCTGCCAGTCCCGGGCGGGGGCCCTGCTCTTTGATCTTCTGTCAACGGCCCGACAACGACCGCAGCCGCAGGGGGCGCCAGCCGCCCGGCCTCCTTAGCTTAGGCCCCTCCCACCGGCAGCAGCTGCGCCCAACCGGCTGCAAGCCAAAGCCGAGCGCCAGCACCTGCGGGCAGAGGCAAGGGGCAGCTCTCTCTCGGGAGGGAGGGAGGGACGGGGACGCGCGCGCACACACGCCTGCCTGCCTGCCTGCCGAAAAAAAAGAAAGAAAAGGTGGATATACTAAGTTTTTTGGAGGGAAAACGCCCAGCTGTCGAAAGGGGCCCGCCTGCAGGGACGGGGACGGACACGCACGCAAGCAAGCAAGCAAGCAAGCAAGCAAGCAAGCAAGCCACGCCTGCCTCCCTGGGAAAAGGCTGAAAAACCTAAGTTTTTTGGAGGGAAAACGCACGGGAGCCGAAAAGGGGGCCGGCCTGCTTGCCCAGAGAGTCGAGACGCGGGAAAGCGCACAGAGGGAGCACGGGAACCGAGAGGGCGAGAGAGAGACAGAACACAGAGACACACAGATGGGGGACGAGGGACGAGACCCGAGAAGAAGGAGCTCCAGTCCACTTCGCTTGCTTGCTCGCTCGCTCGCTAGCTAGCTAGCTACCTAGCTACCTACGTCTGTCTTTTCACCGCTGAGAGAAGGTGGTGCACCGCTCCCGGAGGCGCTGCAATACCGGGCCGATGCGTGGAGAGGACGGAGCAAGCTCCTGATCCAGCTCCCTGTTCCAAAAATCCGTTTAATATGTGGTCCCCCGATGGGGGACGTATCAGATATTAAACTGATAAGAACAGATACTACACTTGATCTTAGCCAAAAGGCCGAGAAGCGATGCCCACAAAGGCGCGGACCGACGCGCGGGCGTTCCGCTGGCGCACAGTGGCGCAGGCCGACTCCTCTGGAGCCCGGGACCCGCGCAGCTGCCGGCCTCCCTGCAGCCAGAGGCCTGCCGCGGGACTCTGCTCCCCCTCTCTCTTGCCTGCCCGCCTGCCTTCCTGCCAGTCCCGGGCGGGGGCCCTGCTCTTTGATCTTCTGTCAACGGCCCGACAACGACCGCAGCCGCAGGGGGCGCCAGCCGCCCGGCCTCCTTAGCTTAGGCCCCTCCCACCGGCAGCAGCTGCGCCCAACCGGCTGCAAGCCAAAGCCGAGCGCCAGCACCTGCGGGCAGAGGCAAGGGGCAGCTCTCTCTCGGGAGGGAGGGAGGGACGGGGACGCGCGCGCACACACGCCTGCCTGCCTGCCTGCCGAAAAAAAAGAAAGAAAAGGTGGATATACTAAGTTTTTTGGAGGGAAAACGCCCAGCTGTCGAAAGGGGCCCGCCTGCAGGGACGGGGACGGACACGCACGCAAGCAAGCAAGCAAGCAAGCAAGCAAGCAAGCAAGCCACGCCTGCCTCCCTGGGAAAAGGCTGAAAAACCTAAGTTTTTTGGAGGGAAAACGCACGGGAGCCGAAAAGGGGGCCGGCCTGCTTGCCCAGAGAGTCGAGACGCGGGAAAGCGCACAGAGGGAGCACGGGAACCGAGAGGGCGAGAGAGAGACAGAACACAGAGACACACAGATGGGGGACGAGGGACGAGACCCGAGAAGAAGGAGCTCCAGTCCACTTCGCTTGCTTGCTCGCTCGCTCGCTAGCTAGCTAGCTACCTAGCTACCTACGTCTGTCTTTTCACCGCTGAGAGAAGGTGGTGCACCGCTCCCGGAGGCGCTGCAATACCGGGCCGATGCGTGGAGAGGACGGAGCAAGCTCCTGATCCAGCTCCCTGTTCCAAAAATCCGTTTAATATGTGGTCCCCCGATGGGGGACGTATCAGATATTAAACTGATAAGAACAGATACTACACTTGATCTTAGCCAAAAGGCCGAGAAGCGATGCCCACAAAGGCGCGGACCGACGCGCGGGCGTTCCGCTGGCGCACAGTGGCGCAGGCCGACTCCTCTGGAGCCCGGGACCCGCGCAGCTGCCGGCCTCCCTGCAGCCAGAGGCCTGCCGCGGGACTCTGCTCCCCCTCTCTCTTGCCTGCCCGCCTGCCTTCCTGCCAGTCCCGGGCGGGGGCCCTGCTCTTTGATCTTCTGTCAACGGCCCGACAACGACCGCAGCCGCAGGGGGCGCCAGCCGCCCGGCCTCCTTAGCTTAGGCCCCTCCCACCGGCAGCAGCTGCGCCCAACCGGCTGCAAGCCAAAGCCGAGCGCCAGCACCTGCGGGCAGAGGCAAGGGGCAGCTCTCTCTCGGGAGGGAGGGAGGGACGGGGACGCGCGCGCACACACGCCTGCCTGCCTGCCTGCCGAAAAAAAAGAAAGAAAAGGTGGATATACTAAGTTTTTTGGAGGGAAAACGCCCAGCTGTCGAAAGGGGCCCGCCTGCAGGGACGGGGACGGACACGCACGCAAGCAAGCAAGCAAGCAAGCAAGCAAGCAAGCAAGCCACGCCTGCCTCCCTGGGAAAAGGCTGAAAAACCTAAGTTTTTTGGAGGGAAAACGCACGGGAGCCGAAAAGGGGGCCGGCCTGCTTGCCCAGAGAGTCGAGACGCGGGAAAGCGCACAGAGGGAGCACGGGAACCGAGAGGGCGAGAGAGAGACAGAACACAGAGACACACAGATGGGGGACGAGGGACGAGACCCGAGAAGAAGGAGCTCCAGTCCACTTCGCTTGCTTGCTCGCTCGCTCGCTAGCTAGCTAGCTACCTAGCTACCTACGTCTGTCTTTTCACCGCTGAGAGAAGGTGGTGCACCGCTCCCGGAGGCGCTGCAATACCGGGCCGATGCGTGGAGAGGACGGAGCAAGCTCCTGATCCAGCTCCCTGTTCCAAAAATCCGTTTAATATGTGGTCCCCCGATGGGGGACGTATCAGATATTAAACTGATAAGAACAGATACTACACTTGATCTTAGCCAAAAGGCCGAGAAGCGATGCCCACAAAGGCGCGGACCGACGCGCGGGCGTTCCGCTGGCGCACAGTGGCGCAGGCCGACTCCTCTGGAGCCCGGGACCCGCGCAGCTGCCGGCCTCCCTGCAGCCAGAGGCCTGCCGCGGGACTCTGCTCCCCCTCTCTCTTGCCTGCCCGCCTGCCTTCCTGCCAGTCCCGGGCGGGGGCCCTGCTCTTTGATCTTCTGTCAACGGCCCGACAACGACCGCAGCCGCAGGGGGCGCCAGCCGCCCGGCCTCCTTAGCTTAGGCCCCTCCCACCGGCAGCAGCTGCGCCCAACCGGCTGCAAGCCAAAGCCGAGCGCCAGCACCTGCGGGCAGAGGCAAGGGGCAGCTCTCTCTCGGGAGGGAGGGAGGGACGGGGACGCGCGCGCACACACGCCTGCCTGCCTGCCTGCCGAAAAAAAAGAAAGAAAAGGTGGATATACTAAGTTTTTTGGAGGGAAAACGCCCAGCTGTCGAAAGGGGCCCGCCTGCAGGGACGGGGACGGACACGCACGCAAGCAAGCAAGCAAGCAAGCAAGCAAGCAAGCAAGCCACGCCTGCCTCCCTGGGAAAAGGCTGAAAAACCTAAGTTTTTTGGAGGGAAAACGCACGGGAGCCGAAAAGGGGGCCGGCCTGCTTGCCCAGAGAGTCGAGACGCGGGAAAGCGCACAGAGGGAGCACGGGAACCGAGAGGGCGAGAGAGAGACAGAACACAGAGACACACAGATGGGGGACGAGGGACGAGACCCGAGAAGAAGGAGCTCCAGTCCACTTCGCTTGCTTGCTCGCTCGCTCGCTAGCTAGCTAGCTACCTAGCTACCTACGTCTGTCTTTTCACCGCTGAGAGAAGGTGGTGCACCGCTCCCGGAGGCGCTGCAATACCGGGCCGATGCGTGGAGAGGACGGAGCAAGCTCCTGATCCAGCTCCCTGTTCCAAAAATCCGTTTAATATGTGGTCCCCCGATGGGGGACGTATCAGATATTAAACTGATAAGAACAGATACTACACTTGATCTTAGCCAAAAGGCCGAGAAGCGATGCCCACAAAGGCGCGGACCGACGCGCGGGCGTTCCGCTGGCGCACAGTGGCGCAGGCCGACTCCTCTGGAGCCCGGGACCCGCGCAGCTGCCGGCCTCCCTGCAGCCAGAGGCCTGCCGCGGGACTCTGCTCCCCCTCTCTCTTGCCTGCCCGCCTGCCTTCCTGCCAGTCCCGGGCGGGGGCCCTGCTCTTTGATCTTCTGTCAACGGCCCGACAACGACCGCAGCCGCAGGGGGCGCCAGCCGCCCGGCCTCCTTAGCTTAGGCCCCTCCCACCGGCAGCAGCTGCGCCCAACCGGCTGCAAGCCAAAGCCGAGCGCCAGCACCTGCGGGCAGAGGCAAGGGGCAGCTCTCTCTCGGGAGGGAGGGAGGGACGGGGACGCGCGCGCACACACGCCTGCCTGCCTGCCTGCCGAAAAAAAAGAAAGAAAAGGTGGATATACTAAGTTTTTTGGAGGGAAAACGCCCAGCTGTCGAAAGGGGCCCGCCTGCAGGGACGGGGACGGACACGCACGCAAGCAAGCAAGCAAGCAAGCAAGCAAGCAAGCAAGCCACGCCTGCCTCCCTGGGAAAAGGCTGAAAAACCTAAGTTTTTTGGAGGGAAAACGCACGGGAGCCGAAAAGGGGGCCGGCCTGCTTGCCCAGAGAGTCGAGACGCGGGAAAGCGCACAGAGGGAGCACGGGAACCGAGAGGGCGAGAGAGAGACAGAACACAGAGACACACAGATGGGGGACGAGGGACGAGACCCGAGAAGAAGGAGCTCCAGTCCACTTCGCTTGCTTGCTCGCTCGCTCGCTAGCTAGCTAGCTACCTAGCTACCTACGTCTGTCTTTTCACCGCTGAGAGAAGGTGGTGCACCGCTCCCGGAGGCGCTGCAATACCGGGCCGATGCGTGGAGAGGACGGAGCAAGCTCCTGATCCAGCTCCCTGTTCCAAAAATCCGTTTAATATGTGGTCCCCCGATGGGGGACGTATCAGATATTAAACTGATAAGAACAGATTTTTTTTTGTTTTTTATTATGAAAATACAAAACTGACTCATAATTCAGGCCATACCATTCACAAATCCACAATCAAGACGTGTTTAACTCAGGAAAACACAGAAATAGTCCCTTCCATTTGTCTTTCGCCGCATGGAATTTCCATCTCAGTATGTCTCTTTTCATTCTTCTTTTGAGTTCATGACGTACTCCCCAAATGATTTCTCTATCTCTTCTTTTCACATCCCCTTTAACCTGGGCACATCTTGCATTCCAAATAAAATGCTTTATCACACTTATAACCATCCACAAAACCCAATCTGTTGTCATCTTCTTTTCCGTTCCCTTCCAGGCATTCATTATTTTCTCATAAGACAACACAAAATTAGAAAAAATGCTTAATAACATACATTTACACTCCCCCCACACTCGTCTAGCCACCATACACTCCCAAAACACATGTCTTATCGTTTCGAGCTTCCCACAGTTTACATATGGACAATGCTTTGTCCTGGTTAACTTTCTTTTGTACATTACCTCCCTCACTGGGAGGCGATTCCAGACCCCCAACCAGTTAAGGTCTTTGTACTGTCCCTCCAAACCTTGTGGTTGAACCCTCACCCAGTGCTCCCTTTTTTTCCCCACTACTGCACTGTCAGATCTTGTATTTATTTTCTTATACAGTGCTTTGTGCTGTAAACACTCCGGCATCTCTTTCCCTTCTGGGTGTTGTTTAAGCCATGTTCTGGCATGTTCATAATGCCAAGGTAAATCTTCTGCTTTTGGGGTTAAATTTGACACAGCTCTCAAATGTGGCATGACCCAATTAAACCAAAGTATTACAAAATATTGACTCTTGTGTGCAAACTCAAAATGCAATGCTTTGCATAAACTCGTCACAAAGAAAACATCCAATTTAAGGGGGATGTTAGGTACATCTCTCCCTCCCTCTTCCACTGGCCTATACATGTCAACCCTTTTAATATATTCATATTTATTGTTCCAAATAAAGTTAAAAACCATTCTAACCAGCTCTTTTCTGAATGTCGGAGGCAACGGAAAAACATATGCTAAAAAAATCAGGTTCGAAAGAATGTCCGTCTTAACAACTACAATCTTACTCATATGAGACAAATGTATACTTTTCCACAGACCTAATTTCCTTTTTAAGAGTTTCAGTTTTATACTCCAATTCAAATGCGCCGATCCCTGTGTGTCAAAACTTACCCCTAATACCTTAATAGGTCCCGACTCTAATGTTAGCCCTCCTTGAGTTTCTGTCCTATGTTCCCAAATACCAAAATATTTTATTTTACTTTTCTTTATGTTGAGTTTTGAACCTGATGCTTGCCCAAAAAGATCACAGACCTCCAGTGCCCTCAGTACCCCTCTGTCTGAATCTAACAGCAAAACTAAATCGTCTGCGTAAGCAGCGACTTTGGCTTGTTGACCCCTGCTACCAGGAATTGTAATCCCTGTTATCTCCATATTTGACCGGATTGCTTCTAACAGAGGTTCTAAACACAGTACATATAACAGAGGTGACAGCGGACACCCCTGCCTGACTCCTTTCTCTAAAGCAATCAACTCCCCTATAAATCCATTGATATTGACTCGGGTTCCAACATTTGTGTACAATTGTCTTAGCCATCCAATAAACTTCCCTCCAAACCCAAACCGTTCTAAAACCTGCCACAAAAAGTTGTGATCTACCCGATCAAACGCTTTTTCTTGATCCAGACTTAGTAAAATAAGCGGTAGGTGTCTCTTTTCCACCCAGCTTATAGTGTCTCTAATCAAGAACAAATTCCAAATTAAAGTTCGTCCCTTAACTCCACATGTCTGGTCATCTCTAATAACCTCAGCTAATACATTCCTTAGTCTCATACAAAGGACCTTCGCTAAAACCTTATAGTCCATTGTTAACAACTGGACCGGCCTCCAGTTTCCAAGGCAAGTTTTATCCCCTTTCTTGTACAACAAGGACAATACCCCGGTCCTCATGGTTACACCCAATTGTCCCCCTTCAAGAATTTCCTTATAAACATCAAAGAGAGCATACTTAATTAAAGGCCAAAAGGTCTCGTAAAATTCTTTTGGGAGTCCATCAATTCCTGGCACTTTTTTTTTATTCAAGCTAAATAAAGCCTGCTCTACCTCTTCTAAAGTTAATTCCTTTTCTAAACCCTCTCTACTTCCTTCTCCTATTCTTAATTGAAGCTTATTTAAAAACCCTTCAGTGTTCCCCACTATTAAGTCTTTCTTGAAGAGATCTTTGTAATAACTGGTAGCCTCCCTTACCATCTCCAGTGGGTCCTCAGTGACACTCCCATCATTCCCCCGTACACCATCAAAGTTCATCTTCTTTTGGTCTTTCCTTATTGCTCTAAATAAGGCTGAGGAGTTACCCTCCCCCATCTCTAAGACATCACACTTTGATTTAAACAAAAACCTTTTCGCTTTTTCCTTATACAAGCACTTCAAATCGTTTTTAGCTTTTAAAATTTCCACTCTCTCCACATGCACGCCACCATTCTTCCTTTCATACAAATCATTCAATCTTTGTTGTAATTTAACAAACTCCTCCTTTTCCTTATTCCTCCTTTTCCTGCAATATCGGATTGATATGCTCTTTATCCTCTTTTTTGTATTCTCCCACCATCTTATTGCTGATTCAAACAAGCATTTCCTGGCTTCCCATTTTTTCCAATTTGTCTCTATTAAGTTTTTATACTCCTCTTCCACCAGAATTTCTGTGTTTAATTTCCAAAACCCCGGCCCAAAACTAATCTTTCCACCATCCAGCTCTACTTTAACCACATCATGGTCCGAGAAACATGCTGGTATGATCTTCAAAGCACTCACTTTAAAATATGGAGATAGCAAGATGTAATCTAGCCTTTTTTCCTTACCTTGGCTATTACTCCACGTGGGACGCCCTCTTCCACCGTCGATCTGCTTTGCGCTATCTTTCAAGTCGTAATTTTCAAAAAGAGAGAGGAGCTGCTTGGCTCCTTTCGTCTTACACCCATCCAAATCTTCATTAAGATCTCCCCCTAAAATAATTCTTTTGTTTGTCATAAACCAGGGCTCTAACTCCTGAAAGAAATCTCTTCTCAACCTTTTTTGCGCTGGGGCATATACATTAATTAGTCTTAGTTTTTCCTTCCCTAACTGGCCATCTACTACAAGTATTCTTCCGGGCCTTACCACAAAATGATTCGTTAGTTTAAAAAAACTATTACTAATAAGAATACCCACTCCTGCGGAGTGTACTCCTCCTATGCTCCATTTTGAGAAACCTTCCCCCCATTCTTTGGTAAATCTCTTACTATCCTCATCACTTTTCACATGGGCTTCCTGTAAGAAGTAAAAATCTGCCTTTAAACCCTTGAGGAAATCGAAGACAGCAATCCTCTTGCTGTGCCCTCTCAGACCTCTTACATTTATGGTGCATACAGATAAATTATCCATTTGGGCTGTTTAAGGTATCTACCTCACCAAAACCTTCTGCCTCAAAAACTGGTTCTGGAGTTTGACCTTCTACAGAACTAATTGGACTCATATTAATGAAAGAAGAAATACTTAATCCTTCCAGGGAATGTGTCTCTAAACTTGTCTCTTCTACGAAAGATCTGGATAGCTCCTCCCCCTCCCCTCCTCCCTCATCTCCCTCCCCCTCATTAACCTTATCCCCTTCTAAACCCTTCTCCTCCCCCTTGTCCCCTTCCTTAGCTAAACCGCCAACTGCCTCACCTTGAACATTAACAGTTTGAAGGGATGAGTCGAAATCAATAAGCCAGGCCATCTCCTCCTCCTTGCTTCTTTTCCCTTCAATAAAATCACTGTCCTCACTAGAGACTGGTCTTTCACGTTTCTGAGCGTCCCCTGTGGGCTCAGGAATCTTTGGCCTCTGGGACACCTTCTTTTTCTTTCTACCCTTTCCTTTGTCTTGTATGTTTTTGGTCCTGTCTTTGTTAGCTTTCCCAGCCACAACACCAGACACACCACAATCACTCTCACTACCATCTCCATCCTCACTCATCACACCCTCACCTTCGTCCGCCCCCCCACCAGGCAACCTTCTCGTAACATTACTACACCCCTCCCCCTCATCAAGATCTACAAGAGCACTGTACCTATTTTCTTGACACAATTGTACTCCCCCCAAACCCCTCCCAGTCAATCTTTTCCTCCGAGTCTGCATTATTGTCCAGCCCTCCTGTTCCGCTTGTCCTTCAGCCACTGTTCTGCCGTTTTCTTCCGGGATGCGTGATTCACCTGCTCCGTGGGATGTTGATGGGTCATCATCTCTCGTTGCTCTTACGGCTGGTCTAATCATCTGCTCCTTTCCCACAGGTCTTTCTCCCTCTTGGGGTCCCCCAGACCGTCGCCAGGCCTCCGCCGCACCACCACCTGTATCCTTGGCAGGTAAGTTTTTCTCTTTGACTATATTAGCAAAACTTCTGGCTCTTTTTGGACAGTCTTTAAATACATGCCCTGTAGCCCCACAAAGATTACACATTAGGGCGCTATTACAATCCTTCGCCAGGTGGCCCATCTTTCCGCACCTCCTACATGCTACTTCTCTGCATTCAGTCTGAAAATGTCCGTGCCCGCCACAGTTCCGACACGTTAATGGTTGACCGGGATAATACATGGAACCACGGTTTGCCCCAATGGAGAAGAAGGCGGGCGGATGTAACAGTCCCCCTTCTGCCCCGGGTTTAGACCTCAGGCGCACTGCATATGATCTTTTCCCTGTCCAGTATCCTTCGGCGTCGATTATCTTCCTGCCTGCCCCCTGTACGTCAACAAACCGCCTCAAAAAAGTCATAATGTCCTCCTCAAGCACACGAGGGTTGAACAAATGCACAGTCAGAGTGCGTAATTCTCTTGCAAATAGTGGCTCAATATGAAACTTATCAAGAGGTGCCTGATCTTTTAAACTTTGAGTCTTGGCCCAAAACTCGTCGCAAAGATTACTAGAATGCAGAGTAATATCGTATGTGCCTTTCCAGTAAAAATCCTGCAGGCATAACACGTTCTCCTTCTTCACGCCCAAGATCTTGCCCAAAATGGCCTTCTCGAAGACACTCCTGACCATCCAACCTTCTCTATCTCCTTCCTCTTTCAAGACAAAGCGCACCGTGTCCTTCATTTGTCCCTCACGGGACAATGAAGGTCCGGTCGCCATCCCCGACGCCATCCTACCGGTTGTAGATGTCATCTGGGAGCCCCACCTTCACCCCCTGGGCTCAACCCAGAGCGATTCCAGTGGTGGCTCGATGGTGTTCCCCGCTGATGTTCCTCCAAAGACTGGACTCCTCCACCGGTAGCGTCTCCTTCCCTCCAAGTCCTCTCCCCAGCAACCGTCCACCGCTCCGCCGCCGCCGCCGCCCTTCCCGTACTTCTGGCAAGCCGTCAGACCGCGGTCAAGCCACGTATCCTCAGATCTTGGCCAAAAGGCCGAGAAGCGATGCCCACAAAGGCGCGGACCGACGCGCGGGCGTTCCGCTGGCGCACAGTGGCGCAGGCCGACTCCTCTGGAGCCCGGGACCCGCGCAGCTGCCGGCCTCCCTGCAGCCAGAGGCCTGCCGCGGGACTCTGCTCCCCCTCTCTCTTGCCTGCCCGCCTGCCTTCCTGCCAGTCCCGGGCGGGGGCCCTGCTCTTTGATCTTCTGTCAACGGCCCGACAACGACCGCAGCCGCAGGGGGCGCCAGCCGCCCGGCCTCCTTAGCTTAGGCCCCTCCCACCGGCAGCAGCTGCGCCCAACCGGCTGCAAGCCAAAGCCGAGCGCCAGCACCTGCGGGCAGAGGCAAGGGGCAGCTCTCTCTCGGGAGGGAGGGAGGGACGGGGACGCGCGCGCACACACGCCTGCCTGCCTGCCTGCCGAAAAAAAAGAAAGAAAAGGTGGATATACTAAGTTTTTTGGAGGGAAAACGCCCAGCTGTCGAAAGGGGCCCGCCTGCAGGGACGGGGACGGACACGCACGCAAGCAAGCAAGCAAGCAAGCAAGCAAGCAAGCAAGCCACGCCTGCCTCCCTGGGAAAAGGCTGAAAAACCTAAGTTTTTTGGAGGGAAAACGCACGGGAGCCGAAAAGGGGGCCGGCCTGCTTGCCCAGAGAGTCGAGACGCGGGAAAGCGCACAGAGGGAGCACGGGAACCGAGAGGGCGAGAGAGAGACAGAACACAGAGACACACAGATGGGGGACGAGGGACGAGACCCGAGAAGAAGGAGCTCCAGTCCACTTCGCTTGCTTGCTCGCTCGCTCGCTAGCTAGCTAGCTACCTAGCTACCTACGTCTGTCTTTTCACCGCTGAGAGAAGGTGGTGCACCGCTCCCGGAGGCGCTGCAATACCGGGCCGATGCGTGGAGAGGACGGAGCAAGCTCCTGATCCAGCTCCCTGTTCCAAAAATCCGTTTAATATGTGGTCCCCCGATGGGGGACGTATCAGATATTAAACTGATAAGAACAGATACTACACTTGATCTTAGCCAAAAGGCCGAGAAGCGATGCCCACAAAGGCGCGGACCGACGCGCGGGCGTTCCGCTGGCGCACAGTGGCGCAGGCCGACTCCTCTGGAGCCCGGGACCCGCGCAGCTGCCGGCCTCCCTGCAGCCAGAGGCCTGCCGCGGGACTCTGCTCCCCCTCTCTCTTGCCTGCCCGCCTGCCTTCCTGCCAGTCCCGGGCGGGGGCCCTGCTCTTTGATCTTCTGTCAACGGCCCGACAACGACCGCAGCCGCAGGGGGCGCCAGCCGCCCGGCCTCCTTAGCTTAGGCCCCTCCCACCGGCAGCAGCTGCGCCCAACCGGCTGCAAGCCAAAGCCGAGCGCCAGCACCTGCGGGCAGAGGCAAGGGGCAGCTCTCTCTCGGGAGGGAGGGAGGGACGGGGACGCGCGCGCACACACGCCTGCCTGCCTGCCTGCCGAAAAAAAAGAAAGAAAAGGTGGATATACTAAGTTTTTTGGAGGGAAAACGCCCAGCTGTCGAAAGGGGCCCGCCTGCAGGGACGGGGACGGACACGCACGCAAGCAAGCAAGCAAGCAAGCAAGCAAGCAAGCAAGCCACGCCTGCCTCCCTGGGAAAAGGCTGAAAAACCTAAGTTTTTTGGAGGGAAAACGCACGGGAGCCGAAAAGGGGGCCGGCCTGCTTGCCCAGAGAGTCGAGACGCGGGAAAGCGCACAGAGGGAGCACGGGAACCGAGAGGGCGAGAGAGAGACAGAACACAGAGACACACAGATGGGGGACGAGGGACGAGACCCGAGAAGAAGGAGCTCCAGTCCACTTCGCTTGCTTGCTCGCTCGCTCGCTAGCTAGCTAGCTACCTAGCTACCTACGTCTGTCTTTTCACCGCTGAGAGAAGGTGGTGCACCGCTCCCGGAGGCGCTGCAATACCGGGCCGATGCGTGGAGAGGACGGAGCAAGCTCCTGATCCAGCTCCCTGTTCCAAAAATCCGTTTAATATGTGGTCCCCCGATGGGGGACGTATCAGATATTAAACTGATAAGAACAGATACTACACTTGATCTTAGCCAAAAGGCCGAGAAGCGATGCCCACAAAGGCGCGGACCGACGCGCGGGCGTTCCGCTGGCGCACAGTGGCGCAGGCCGACTCCTCTGGAGCCCGGGACCCGCGCAGCTGCCGGCCTCCCTGCAGCCAGAGGCCTGCCGCGGGACTCTGCTCCCCCTCTCTCTTGCCTGCCCGCCTGCCTTCCTGCCAGTCCCGGGCGGGGGCCCTGCTCTTTGATCTTCTGTCAACGGCCCGACAACGACCGCAGCCGCAGGGGGCGCCAGCCGCCCGGCCTCCTTAGCTTAGGCCCCTCCCACCGGCAGCAGCTGCGCCCAACCGGCTGCAAGCCAAAGCCGAGCGCCAGCACCTGCGGGCAGAGGCAAGGGGCAGCTCTCTCTCGGGAGGGAGGGAGGGACGGGGACGCGCGCGCACACACGCCTGCCTGCCTGCCTGCCGAAAAAAAAGAAAGAAAAGGTGGATATACTAAGTTTTTTGGAGGGAAAACGCCCAGCTGTCGAAAGGGGCCCGCCTGCAGGGACGGGGACGGACACGCACGCAAGCAAGCAAGCAAGCAAGCAAGCAAGCAAGCAAGCCACGCCTGCCTCCCTGGGAAAAGGCTGAAAAACCTAAGTTTTTTGGAGGGAAAACGCACGGGAGCCGAAAAGGGGGCCGGCCTGCTTGCCCAGAGAGTCGAGACGCGGGAAAGCGCACAGAGGGAGCACGGGAACCGAGAGGGCGAGAGAGAGACAGAACACAGAGACACACAGATGGGGGACGAGGGACGAGACCCGAGAAGAAGGAGCTCCAGTCCACTTCGCTTGCTTGCTCGCTCGCTCGCTAGCTAGCTAGCTACCTAGCTACCTACGTCTGTCTTTTCACCGCTGAGAGAAGGTGGTGCACCGCTCCCGGAGGCGCTGCAATACCGGGCCGATGCGTGGAGAGGACGGAGCAAGCTCCTGATCCAGCTCCCTGTTCCAAAAATCCGTTTAATATGTGGTCCCCCGATGGGGGACGTATCAGATATTAAACTGATAAGAACAGATACTACACTTGATCTTAGCCAAAAGGCCGAGAAGCGATGCCCACAAAGGCGCGGACCGACGCGCGGGCGTTCCGCTGGCGCACAGTGGCGCAGGCCGACTCCTCTGGAGCCCGGGACCCGCGCAGCTGCCGGCCTCCCTGCAGCCAGAGGCCTGCCGCGGGACTCTGCTCCCCCTCTCTCTTGCCTGCCCGCCTGCCTTCCTGCCAGTCCCGGGCGGGGGCCCTGCTCTTTGATCTTCTGTCAACGGCCCGACAACGACCGCAGCCGCAGGGGGCGCCAGCCGCCCGGCCTCCTTAGCTTAGGCCCCTCCCACCGGCAGCAGCTGCGCCCAACCGGCTGCAAGCCAAAGCCGAGCGCCAGCACCTGCGGGCAGAGGCAAGGGGCAGCTCTCTCTCGGGAGGGAGGGAGGGACGGGGACGCGCGCGCACACACGCCTGCCTGCCTGCCTGCCGAAAAAAAAGAAAGAAAAGGTGGATATACTAAGTTTTTTGGAGGGAAAACGCCCAGCTGTCGAAAGGGGCCCGCCTGCAGGGACGGGGACGGACACGCACGCAAGCAAGCAAGCAAGCAAGCAAGCAAGCAAGCAAGCCACGCCTGCCTCCCTGGGAAAAGGCTGAAAAACCTAAGTTTTTTGGAGGGAAAACGCACGGGAGCCGAAAAGGGGGCCGGCCTGCTTGCCCAGAGAGTCGAGACGCGGGAAAGCGCACAGAGGGAGCACGGGAACCGAGAGGGCGAGAGAGAGACAGAACACAGAGACACACAGATGGGGGACGAGGGACGAGACCCGAGAAGAAGGAGCTCCAGTCCACTTCGCTTGCTTGCTCGCTCGCTCGCTAGCTAGCTAGCTACCTAGCTACCTACGTCTGTCTTTTCACCGCTGAGAGAAGGTGGTGCACCGCTCCCGGAGGCGCTGCAATACCGGGCCGATGCGTGGAGAGGACGGAGCAAGCTCCTGATCCAGCTCCCTGTTCCAAAAATCCGTTTAATATGTGGTCCCCCGATGGGGGACGTATCAGATATTAAACTGATAAGAACAGATACTACACTTGATCTTAGCCAAAAGGCCGAGAAGCGATGCCCACAAAGGCGCGGACCGACGCGCGGGCGTTCCGCTGGCGCACAGTGGCGCAGGCCGACTCCTCTGGAGCCCGGGACCCGCGCAGCTGCCGGCCTCCCTGCAGCCAGAGGCCTGCCGCGGGACTCTGCTCCCCCTCTCTCTTGCCTGCCCGCCTGCCTTCCTGCCAGTCCCGGGCGGGGGCCCTGCTCTTTGATCTTCTGTCAACGGCCCGACAACGACCGCAGCCGCAGGGGGCGCCAGCCGCCCGGCCTCCTTAGCTTAGGCCCCTCCCACCGGCAGCAGCTGCGCCCAACCGGCTGCAAGCCAAAGCCGAGCGCCAGCACCTGCGGGCAGAGGCAAGGGGCAGCTCTCTCTCGGGAGGGAGGGAGGGACGGGGACGCGCGCGCACACACGCCTGCCTGCCTGCCTGCCGAAAAAAAAGAAAGAAAAGGTGGATATACTAAGTTTTTTGGAGGGAAAACGCCCAGCTGTCGAAAGGGGCCCGCCTGCAGGGACGGGGACGGACACGCACGCAAGCAAGCAAGCAAGCAAGCAAGCAAGCAAGCAAGCCACGCCTGCCTCCCTGGGAAAAGGCTGAAAAACCTAAGTTTTTTGGAGGGAAAACGCACGGGAGCCGAAAAGGGGGCCGGCCTGCTTGCCCAGAGAGTCGAGACGCGGGAAAGCGCACAGAGGGAGCACGGGAACCGAGAGGGCGAGAGAGAGACAGAACACAGAGACACACAGATGGGGGACGAGGGACGAGACCCGAGAAGAAGGAGCTCCAGTCCACTTCGCTTGCTTGCTCGCTCGCTCGCTAGCTAGCTAGCTACCTAGCTACCTACGTCTGTCTTTTCACCGCTGAGAGAAGGTGGTGCACCGCTCCCGGAGGCGCTGCAATACCGGGCCGATGCGTGGAGAGGACGGAGCAAGCTCCTGATCCAGCTCCCTGTTCCAAAAATCCGTTTAATATGTGGTCCCCCGATGGGGGACGTATCAGATATTAAACTGATAAGAACAGATACTACACTTGATCTTAGCCAAAAGGCCGAGAAGCGATGCCCACAAAGGCGCGGACCGACGCGCGGGCGTTCCGCTGGCGCACAGTGGCGCAGGCCGACTCCTCTGGAGCCCGGGACCCGCGCAGCTGCCGGCCTCCCTGCAGCCAGAGGCCTGCCGCGGGACTCTGCTCCCCCTCTCTCTTGCCTGCCCGCCTGCCTTCCTGCCAGTCCCGGGCGGGGGCCCTGCTCTTTGATCTTCTGTCAACGGCCCGACAACGACCGCAGCCGCAGGGGGCGCCAGCCGCCCGGCCTCCTTAGCTTAGGCCCCTCCCACCGGCAGCAGCTGCGCCCAACCGGCTGCAAGCCAAAGCCGAGCGCCAGCACCTGCGGGCAGAGGCAAGGGGCAGCTCTCTCTCGGGAGGGAGGGAGGGACGGGGACGCGCGCGCACACACGCCTGCCTGCCTGCCTGCCGAAAAAAAAGAAAGAAAAGGTGGATATACTAAGTTTTTTGGAGGGAAAACGCCCAGCTGTCGAAAGGGGCCCGCCTGCAGGGACGGGGACGGACACGCACGCAAGCAAGCAAGCAAGCAAGCAAGCAAGCAAGCAAGCCACGCCTGCCTCCCTGGGAAAAGGCTGAAAAACCTAAGTTTTTTGGAGGGAAAACGCACGGGAGCCGAAAAGGGGGCCGGCCTGCTTGCCCAGAGAGTCGAGACGCGGGAAAGCGCACAGAGGGAGCACGGGAACCGAGAGGGCGAGAGAGAGACAGAACACAGAGACACACAGATGGGGGACGAGGGACGAGACCCGAGAAGAAGGAGCTCCAGTCCACTTCGCTTGCTTGCTCGCTCGCTCGCTAGCTAGCTAGCTACCTAGCTACCTACGTCTGTCTTTTCACCGCTGAGAGAAGGTGGTGCACCGCTCCCGGAGGCGCTGCAATACCGGGCCGATGCGTGGAGAGGACGGAGCAAGCTCCTGATCCAGCTCCCTGTTCCAAAAATCCGTTTAATATGTGGTCCCCCGATGGGGGACGTATCAGATATTAAACTGATAAGAACAGATACTACACTTGATCTTAGCCAAAAGGCCGAGAAGCGATGCCCACAAAGGCGCGGACCGACGCGCGGGCGTTCCGCTGGCGCACAGTGGCGCAGGCCGACTCCTCTGGAGCCCGGGACCCGCGCAGCTGCCGGCCTCCCTGCAGCCAGAGGCCTGCCGCGGGACTCTGCTCCCCCTCTCTCTTGCCTGCCCGCCTGCCTTCCTGCCAGTCCCGGGCGGGGGCCCTGCTCTTTGATCTTCTGTCAACGGCCCGACAACGACCGCAGCCGCAGGGGGCGCCAGCCGCCCGGCCTCCTTAGCTTAGGCCCCTCCCACCGGCAGCAGCTGCGCCCAACCGGCTGCAAGCCAAAGCCGAGCGCCAGCACCTGCGGGCAGAGGCAAGGGGCAGCTCTCTCTCGGGAGGGAGGGAGGGACGGGGACGCGCGCGCACACACGCCTGCCTGCCTGCCTGCCGAAAAAAAAGAAAGAAAAGGTGGATATACTAAGTTTTTTGGAGGGAAAACGCCCAGCTGTCGAAAGGGGCCCGCCTGCAGGGACGGGGACGGACACGCACGCAAGCAAGCAAGCAAGCAAGCAAGCAAGCAAGCAAGCCACGCCTGCCTCCCTGGGAAAAGGCTGAAAAACCTAAGTTTTTTGGAGGGAAAACGCACGGGAGCCGAAAAGGGGGCCGGCCTGCTTGCCCAGAGAGTCGAGACGCGGGAAAGCGCACAGAGGGAGCACGGGAACCGAGAGGGCGAGAGAGAGACAGAACACAGAGACACACAGATGGGGGACGAGGGACGAGACCCGAGAAGAAGGAGCTCCAGTCCACTTCGCTTGCTTGCTCGCTCGCTCGCTAGCTAGCTAGCTACCTAGCTACCTACGTCTGTCTTTTCACCGCTGAGAGAAGGTGGTGCACCGCTCCCGGAGGCGCTGCAATACCGGGCCGATGCGTGGAGAGGACGGAGCAAGCTCCTGATCCAGCTCCCTGTTCCAAAAATCCGTTTAATATGTGGTCCCCCGATGGGGGACGTATCAGATATTAAACTGATAAGAACAGATACTACACTTGATCTTAGCCAAAAGGCCGAGAAGCGATGCCCACAAAGGCGCGGACCGACGCGCGGGCGTTCCGCTGGCGCACAGTGGCGCAGGCCGACTCCTCTGGAGCCCGGGACCCGCGCAGCTGCCGGCCTCCCTGCAGCCAGAGGCCTGCCGCGGGACTCTGCTCCCCCTCTCTCTTGCCTGCCCGCCTGCCTTCCTGCCAGTCCCGGGCGGGGGCCCTGCTCTTTGATCTTCTGTCAACGGCCCGACAACGACCGCAGCCGCAGGGGGCGCCAGCCGCCCGGCCTCCTTAGCTTAGGCCCCTCCCACCGGCAGCAGCTGCGCCCAACCGGCTGCAAGCCAAAGCCGAGCGCCAGCACCTGCGGGCAGAGGCAAGGGGCAGCTCTCTCTCGGGAGGGAGGGAGGGACGGGGACGCGCGCGCACACACGCCTGCCTGCCTGCCTGCCGAAAAAAAAGAAAGAAAAGGTGGATATACTAAGTTTTTTGGAGGGAAAACGCCCAGCTGTCGAAAGGGGCCCGCCTGCAGGGACGGGGACGGACACGCACGCAAGCAAGCAAGCAAGCAAGCAAGCAAGCAAGCAAGCCACGCCTGCCTCCCTGGGAAAAGGCTGAAAAACCTAAGTTTTTTGGAGGGAAAACGCACGGGAGCCGAAAAGGGGGCCGGCCTGCTTGCCCAGAGAGTCGAGACGCGGGAAAGCGCACAGAGGGAGCACGGGAACCGAGAGGGCGAGAGAGAGACAGAACACAGAGACACACAGATGGGGGACGAGGGACGAGACCCGAGAAGAAGGAGCTCCAGTCCACTTCGCTTGCTTGCTCGCTCGCTCGCTAGCTAGCTAGCTACCTAGCTACCTACGTCTGTCTTTTCACCGCTGAGAGAAGGTGGTGCACCGCTCCCGGAGGCGCTGCAATACCGGGCCGATGCGTGGAGAGGACGGAGCAAGCTCCTGATCCAGCTCCCTGTTCCAAAAATCCGTTTAATATGTGGTCCCCCGATGGGGGACGTATCAGATATTAAACTGATAAGAACAGATACTACACTTGATCTTAGCCAAAAGGCCGAGAAGCGATGCCCACAAAGGCGCGGACCGACGCGCGGGCGTTCCGCTGGCGCACAGTGGCGCAGGCCGACTCCTCTGGAGCCCGGGACCCGCGCAGCTGCCGGCCTCCCTGCAGCCAGAGGCCTGCCGCGGGACTCTGCTCCCCCTCTCTCTTGCCTGCCCGCCTGCCTTCCTGCCAGTCCCGGGCGGGGGCCCTGCTCTTTGATCTTCTGTCAACGGCCCGACAACGACCGCAGCCGCAGGGGGCGCCAGCCGCCCGGCCTCCTTAGCTTAGGCCCCTCCCACCGGCAGCAGCTGCGCCCAACCGGCTGCAAGCCAAAGCCGAGCGCCAGCACCTGCGGGCAGAGGCAAGGGGCAGCTCTCTCTCGGGAGGGAGGGAGGGACGGGGACGCGCGCGCACACACGCCTGCCTGCCTGCCTGCCGAAAAAAAAGAAAGAAAAGGTGGATATACTAAGTTTTTTGGAGGGAAAACGCCCAGCTGTCGAAAGGGGCCCGCCTGCAGGGACGGGGACGGACACGCACGCAAGCAAGCAAGCAAGCAAGCAAGCAAGCAAGCAAGCCACGCCTGCCTCCCTGGGAAAAGGCTGAAAAACCTAAGTTTTTTGGAGGGAAAACGCACGGGAGCCGAAAAGGGGGCCGGCCTGCTTGCCCAGAGAGTCGAGACGCGGGAAAGCGCACAGAGGGAGCACGGGAACCGAGAGGGCGAGAGAGAGACAGAACACAGAGACACACAGATGGGGGACGAGGGACGAGACCCGAGAAGAAGGAGCTCCAGTCCACTTCGCTTGCTTGCTCGCTCGCTCGCTAGCTAGCTAGCTACCTAGCTACCTACGTCTGTCTTTTCACCGCTGAGAGAAGGTGGTGCACCGCTCCCGGAGGCGCTGCAATACCGGGCCGATGCGTGGAGAGGACGGAGCAAGCTCCTGATCCAGCTCCCTGTTCCAAAAATCCGTTTAATATGTGGTCCCCCGATGGGGGACGTATCAGATATTAAACTGATAAGAACAGATACTACACTTGATCTTAGCCAAAAGGCCGAGAAGCGATGCCCACAAAGGCGCGGACCGACGCGCGGGCGTTCCGCTGGCGCACAGTGGCGCAGGCCGACTCCTCTGGAGCCCGGGACCCGCGCAGCTGCCGGCCTCCCTGCAGCCAGAGGCCTGCCGCGGGACTCTGCTCCCCCTCTCTCTTGCCTGCCCGCCTGCCTTCCTGCCAGTCCCGGGCGGGGGCCCTGCTCTTTGATCTTCTGTCAACGGCCCGACAACGACCGCAGCCGCAGGGGGCGCCAGCCGCCCGGCCTCCTTAGCTTAGGCCCCTCCCACCGGCAGCAGCTGCGCCCAACCGGCTGCAAGCCAAAGCCGAGCGCCAGCACCTGCGGGCAGAGGCAAGGGGCAGCTCTCTCTCGGGAGGGAGGGAGGGACGGGGACGCGCGCGCACACACGCCTGCCTGCCTGCCTGCCGAAAAAAAAGAAAGAAAAGGTGGATATACTAAGTTTTTTGGAGGGAAAACGCCCAGCTGTCGAAAGGGGCCCGCCTGCAGGGACGGGGACGGACACGCACGCAAGCAAGCAAGCAAGCAAGCAAGCAAGCAAGCAAGCCACGCCTGCCTCCCTGGGAAAAGGCTGAAAAACCTAAGTTTTTTGGAGGGAAAACGCACGGGAGCCGAAAAGGGGGCCGGCCTGCTTGCCCAGAGAGTCGAGACGCGGGAAAGCGCACAGAGGGAGCACGGGAACCGAGAGGGCGAGAGAGAGACAGAACACAGAGACACACAGATGGGGGACGAGGGACGAGACCCGAGAAGAAGGAGCTCCAGTCCACTTCGCTTGCTTGCTCGCTCGCTCGCTAGCTAGCTAGCTACCTAGCTACCTACGTCTGTCTTTTCACCGCTGAGAGAAGGTGGTGCACCGCTCCCGGAGGCGCTGCAATACCGGGCCGATGCGTGGAGAGGACGGAGCAAGCTCCTGATCCAGCTCCCTGTTCCAAAAATCCGTTTAATATGTGGTCCCCCGATGGGGGACGTATCAGATATTAAACTGATAAGAACAGATACTACACTTGATCTTAGCCAAAAGGCCGAGAAGCGATGCCCACAAAGGCGCGGACCGACGCGCGGGCGTTCCGCTGGCGCACAGTGGCGCAGGCCGACTCCTCTGGAGCCCGGGACCCGCGCAGCTGCCGGCCTCCCTGCAGCCAGAGGCCTGCCGCGGGACTCTGCTCCCCCTCTCTCTTGCCTGCCCGCCTGCCTTCCTGCCAGTCCCGGGCGGGGGCCCTGCTCTTTGATCTTCTGTCAACGGCCCGACAACGACCGCAGCCGCAGGGGGCGCCAGCCGCCCGGCCTCCTTAGCTTAGGCCCCTCCCACCGGCAGCAGCTGCGCCCAACCGGCTGCAAGCCAAAGCCGAGCGCCAGCACCTGCGGGCAGAGGCAAGGGGCAGCTCTCTCTCGGGAGGGAGGGAGGGACGGGGACGCGCGCGCACACACGCCTGCCTGCCTGCCTGCCGAAAAAAAAGAAAGAAAAGGTGGATATACTAAGTTTTTTGGAGGGAAAACGCCCAGCTGTCGAAAGGGGCCCGCCTGCAGGGACGGGGACGGACACGCACGCAAGCAAGCAAGCAAGCAAGCAAGCAAGCAAGCAAGCCACGCCTGCCTCCCTGGGAAAAGGCTGAAAAACCTAAGTTTTTTGGAGGGAAAACGCACGGGAGCCGAAAAGGGGGCCGGCCTGCTTGCCCAGAGAGTCGAGACGCGGGAAAGCGCACAGAGGGAGCACGGGAACCGAGAGGGCGAGAGAGAGACAGAACACAGAGACACACAGATGGGGGACGAGGGACGAGACCCGAGAAGAAGGAGCTCCAGTCCACTTCGCTTGCTTGCTCGCTCGCTCGCTAGCTAGCTAGCTACCTAGCTACCTACGTCTGTCTTTTCACCGCTGAGAGAAGGTGGTGCACCGCTCCCGGAGGCGCTGCAATACCGGGCCGATGCGTGGAGAGGACGGAGCAAGCTCCTGATCCAGCTCCCTGTTCCAAAAATCCGTTTAATATGTGGTCCCCCGATGGGGGACGTATCAGATATTAAACTGATAAGAACAGATACTACACTTGATCTTAGCCAAAAGGCCGAGAAGCGATGCCCACAAAGGCGCGGACCGACGCGCGGGCGTTCCGCTGGCGCACAGTGGCGCAGGCCGACTCCTCTGGAGCCCGGGACCCGCGCAGCTGCCGGCCTCCCTGCAGCCAGAGGCCTGCCGCGGGACTCTGCTCCCCCTCTCTCTTGCCTGCCCGCCTGCCTTCCTGCCAGTCCCGGGCGGGGGCCCTGCTCTTTGATCTTCTGTCAACGGCCCGACAACGACCGCAGCCGCAGGGGGCGCCAGCCGCCCGGCCTCCTTAGCTTAGGCCCCTCCCACCGGCAGCAGCTGCGCCCAACCGGCTGCAAGCCAAAGCCGAGCGCCAGCACCTGCGGGCAGAGGCAAGGGGCAGCTCTCTCTCGGGAGGGAGGGAGGGACGGGGACGCGCGCGCACACACGCCTGCCTGCCTGCCTGCCGAAAAAAAAGAAAGAAAAGGTGGATATACTAAGTTTTTTGGAGGGAAAACGCCCAGCTGTCGAAAGGGGCCCGCCTGCAGGGACGGGGACGGACACGCACGCAAGCAAGCAAGCAAGCAAGCAAGCAAGCAAGCAAGCCACGCCTGCCTCCCTGGGAAAAGGCTGAAAAACCTAAGTTTTTTGGAGGGAAAACGCACGGGAGCCGAAAAGGGGGCCGGCCTGCTTGCCCAGAGAGTCGAGACGCGGGAAAGCGCACAGAGGGAGCACGGGAACCGAGAGGGCGAGAGAGAGACAGAACACAGAGACACACAGATGGGGGACGAGGGACGAGACCCGAGAAGAAGGAGCTCCAGTCCACTTCGCTTGCTTGCTCGCTCGCTCGCTAGCTAGCTAGCTACCTAGCTACCTACGTCTGTCTTTTCACCGCTGAGAGAAGGTGGTGCACCGCTCCCGGAGGCGCTGCAATACCGGGCCGATGCGTGGAGAGGACGGAGCAAGCTCCTGATCCAGCTCCCTGTTCCAAAAATCCGTTTAATATGTGGTCCCCCGATGGGGGACGTATCAGATATTAAACTGATAAGAACAGATACTACACTTGATCTTAGCCAAAAGGCCGAGAAGCGATGCCCACAAAGGCGCGGACCGACGCGCGGGCGTTCCGCTGGCGCACAGTGGCGCAGGCCGACTCCTCTGGAGCCCGGGACCCGCGCAGCTGCCGGCCTCCCTGCAGCCAGAGGCCTGCCGCGGGACTCTGCTCCCCCTCTCTCTTGCCTGCCCGCCTGCCTTCCTGCCAGTCCCGGGCGGGGGCCCTGCTCTTTGATCTTCTGTCAACGGCCCGACAACGACCGCAGCCGCAGGGGGCGCCAGCCGCCCGGCCTCCTTAGCTTAGGCCCCTCCCACCGGCAGCAGCTGCGCCCAACCGGCTGCAAGCCAAAGCCGAGCGCCAGCACCTGCGGGCAGAGGCAAGGGGCAGCTCTCTCTCGGGAGGGAGGGAGGGACGGGGACGCGCGCGCACACACGCCTGCCTGCCTGCCTGCCGAAAAAAAAGAAAGAAAAGGTGGATATACTAAGTTTTTTGGAGGGAAAACGCCCAGCTGTCGAAAGGGGCCCGCCTGCAGGGACGGGGACGGACACGCACGCAAGCAAGCAAGCAAGCAAGCAAGCAAGCAAGCAAGCCACGCCTGCCTCCCTGGGAAAAGGCTGAAAAACCTAAGTTTTTTGGAGGGAAAACGCACGGGAGCCGAAAAGGGGGCCGGCCTGCTTGCCCAGAGAGTCGAGACGCGGGAAAGCGCACAGAGGGAGCACGGGAACCGAGAGGGCGAGAGAGAGACAGAACACAGAGACACACAGATGGGGGACGAGGGACGAGACCCGAGAAGAAGGAGCTCCAGTCCACTTCGCTTGCTTGCTCGCTCGCTCGCTAGCTAGCTAGCTACCTAGCTACCTACGTCTGTCTTTTCACCGCTGAGAGAAGGTGGTGCACCGCTCCCGGAGGCGCTGCAATACCGGGCCGATGCGTGGAGAGGACGGAGCAAGCTCCTGATCCAGCTCCCTGTTCCAAAAATCCGTTTAATATGTGGTCCCCCGATGGGGGACGTATCAGATATTAAACTGATAAGAACAGATACTACACTTGATCTTAGCCAAAAGGCCGAGAAGCGATGCCCACAAAGGCGCGGACCGACGCGCGGGCGTTCCGCTGGCGCACAGTGGCGCAGGCCGACTCCTCTGGAGCCCGGGACCCGCGCAGCTGCCGGCCTCCCTGCAGCCAGAGGCCTGCCGCGGGACTCTGCTCCCCCTCTCTCTTGCCTGCCCGCCTGCCTTCCTGCCAGTCCCGGGCGGGGGCCCTGCTCTTTGATCTTCTGTCAACGGCCCGACAACGACCGCAGCCGCAGGGGGCGCCAGCCGCCCGGCCTCCTTAGCTTAGGCCCCTCCCACCGGCAGCAGCTGCGCCCAACCGGCTGCAAGCCAAAGCCGAGCGCCAGCACCTGCGGGCAGAGGCAAGGGGCAGCTCTCTCTCGGGAGGGAGGGAGGGACGGGGACGCGCGCGCACACACGCCTGCCTGCCTGCCTGCCGAAAAAAAAGAAAGAAAAGGTGGATATACTAAGTTTTTTGGAGGGAAAACGCCCAGCTGTCGAAAGGGGCCCGCCTGCAGGGACGGGGACGGACACGCACGCAAGCAAGCAAGCAAGCAAGCAAGCAAGCAAGCAAGCCACGCCTGCCTCCCTGGGAAAAGGCTGAAAAACCTAAGTTTTTTGGAGGGAAAACGCACGGGAGCCGAAAAGGGGGCCGGCCTGCTTGCCCAGAGAGTCGAGACGCGGGAAAGCGCACAGAGGGAGCACGGGAACCGAGAGGGCGAGAGAGAGACAGAACACAGAGACACACAGATGGGGGACGAGGGACGAGACCCGAGAAGAAGGAGCTCCAGTCCACTTCGCTTGCTTGCTCGCTCGCTCGCTAGCTAGCTAGCTACCTAGCTACCTACGTCTGTCTTTTCACCGCTGAGAGAAGGTGGTGCACCGCTCCCGGAGGCGCTGCAATACCGGGCCGATGCGTGGAGAGGACGGAGCAAGCTCCTGATCCAGCTCCCTGTTCCAAAAATCCGTTTAATATGTGGTCCCCCGATGGGGGACGTATCAGATATTAAACTGATAAGAACAGATACTACACTTGATCTTAGCCAAAAGGCCGAGAAGCGATGCCCACAAAGGCGCGGACCGACGCGCGGGCGTTCCGCTGGCGCACAGTGGCGCAGGCCGACTCCTCTGGAGCCCGGGACCCGCGCAGCTGCCGGCCTCCCTGCAGCCAGAGGCCTGCCGCGGGACTCTGCTCCCCCTCTCTCTTGCCTGCCCGCCTGCCTTCCTGCCAGTCCCGGGCGGGGGCCCTGCTCTTTGATCTTCTGTCAACGGCCCGACAACGACCGCAGCCGCAGGGGGCGCCAGCCGCCCGGCCTCCTTAGCTTAGGCCCCTCCCACCGGCAGCAGCTGCGCCCAACCGGCTGCAAGCCAAAGCCGAGCGCCAGCACCTGCGGGCAGAGGCAAGGGGCAGCTCTCTCTCGGGAGGGAGGGAGGGACGGGGACGCGCGCGCACACACGCCTGCCTGCCTGCCTGCCGAAAAAAAAGAAAGAAAAGGTGGATATACTAAGTTTTTTGGAGGGAAAACGCCCAGCTGTCGAAAGGGGCCCGCCTGCAGGGACGGGGACGGACACGCACGCAAGCAAGCAAGCAAGCAAGCAAGCAAGCAAGCAAGCCACGCCTGCCTCCCTGGGAAAAGGCTGAAAAACCTAAGTTTTTTGGAGGGAAAACGCACGGGAGCCGAAAAGGGGGCCGGCCTGCTTGCCCAGAGAGTCGAGACGCGGGAAAGCGCACAGAGGGAGCACGGGAACCGAGAGGGCGAGAGAGAGACAGAACACAGAGACACACAGATGGGGGACGAGGGACGAGACCCGAGAAGAAGGAGCTCCAGTCCACTTCGCTTGCTTGCTCGCTCGCTCGCTAGCTAGCTAGCTACCTAGCTACCTACGTCTGTCTTTTCACCGCTGAGAGAAGGTGGTGCACCGCTCCCGGAGGCGCTGCAATACCGGGCCGATGCGTGGAGAGGACGGAGCAAGCTCCTGATCCAGCTCCCTGTTCCAAAAATCCGTTTAATATGTGGTCCCCCGATGGGGGACGTATCAGATATTAAACTGATAAGAACAGATACTACACTTGATCTTAGCCAAAAGGCCGAGAAGCGATGCCCACAAAGGCGCGGACCGACGCGCGGGCGTTCCGCTGGCGCACAGTGGCGCAGGCCGACTCCTCTGGAGCCCGGGACCCGCGCAGCTGCCGGCCTCCCTGCAGCCAGAGGCCTGCCGCGGGACTCTGCTCCCCCTCTCTCTTGCCTGCCCGCCTGCCTTCCTGCCAGTCCCGGGCGGGGGCCCTGCTCTTTGATCTTCTGTCAACGGCCCGACAACGACCGCAGCCGCAGGGGGCGCCAGCCGCCCGGCCTCCTTAGCTTAGGCCCCTCCCACCGGCAGCAGCTGCGCCCAACCGGCTGCAAGCCAAAGCCGAGCGCCAGCACCTGCGGGCAGAGGCAAGGGGCAGCTCTCTCTCGGGAGGGAGGGAGGGACGGGGACGCGCGCGCACACACGCCTGCCTGCCTGCCTGCCGAAAAAAAAGAAAGAAAAGGTGGATATACTAAGTTTTTTGGAGGGAAAACGCCCAGCTGTCGAAAGGGGCCCGCCTGCAGGGACGGGGACGGACACGCACGCAAGCAAGCAAGCAAGCAAGCAAGCAAGCAAGCAAGCCACGCCTGCCTCCCTGGGAAAAGGCTGAAAAACCTAAGTTTTTTGGAGGGAAAACGCACGGGAGCCGAAAAGGGGGCCGGCCTGCTTGCCCAGAGAGTCGAGACGCGGGAAAGCGCACAGAGGGAGCACGGGAACCGAGAGGGCGAGAGAGAGACAGAACACAGAGACACACAGATGGGGGACGAGGGACGAGACCCGAGAAGAAGGAGCTCCAGTCCACTTCGCTTGCTTGCTCGCTCGCTCGCTAGCTAGCTAGCTACCTAGCTACCTACGTCTGTCTTTTCACCGCTGAGAGAAGGTGGTGCACCGCTCCCGGAGGCGCTGCAATACCGGGCCGATGCGTGGAGAGGACGGAGCAAGCTCCTGATCCAGCTCCCTGTTCCAAAAATCCGTTTAATATGTGGTCCCCCGATGGGGGACGTATCAGATATTAAACTGATAAGAACAGATACTACACTTGATCTTAGCCAAAAGGCCGAGAAGCGATGCCCACAAAGGCGCGGACCGACGCGCGGGCGTTCCGCTGGCGCACAGTGGCGCAGGCCGACTCCTCTGGAGCCCGGGACCCGCGCAGCTGCCGGCCTCCCTGCAGCCAGAGGCCTGCCGCGGGACTCTGCTCCCCCTCTCTCTTGCCTGCCCGCCTGCCTTCCTGCCAGTCCCGGGCGGGGGCCCTGCTCTTTGATCTTCTGTCAACGGCCCGACAACGACCGCAGCCGCAGGGGGCGCCAGCCGCCCGGCCTCCTTAGCTTAGGCCCCTCCCACCGGCAGCAGCTGCGCCCAACCGGCTGCAAGCCAAAGCCGAGCGCCAGCACCTGCGGGCAGAGGCAAGGGGCAGCTCTCTCTCGGGAGGGAGGGAGGGACGGGGACGCGCGCGCACACACGCCTGCCTGCCTGCCTGCCGAAAAAAAAGAAAGAAAAGGTGGATATACTAAGTTTTTTGGAGGGAAAACGCCCAGCTGTCGAAAGGGGCCCGCCTGCAGGGACGGGGACGGACACGCACGCAAGCAAGCAAGCAAGCAAGCAAGCAAGCAAGCAAGCCACGCCTGCCTCCCTGGGAAAAGGCTGAAAAACCTAAGTTTTTTGGAGGGAAAACGCACGGGAGCCGAAAAGGGGGCCGGCCTGCTTGCCCAGAGAGTCGAGACGCGGGAAAGCGCACAGAGGGAGCACGGGAACCGAGAGGGCGAGAGAGAGACAGAACACAGAGACACACAGATGGGGGACGAGGGACGAGACCCGAGAAGAAGGAGCTCCAGTCCACTTCGCTTGCTTGCTCGCTCGCTCGCTAGCTAGCTAGCTACCTAGCTACCTACGTCTGTCTTTTCACCGCTGAGAGAAGGTGGTGCACCGCTCCCGGAGGCGCTGCAATACCGGGCCGATGCGTGGAGAGGACGGAGCAAGCTCCTGATCCAGCTCCCTGTTCCAAAAATCCGTTTAATATGTGGTCCCCCGATGGGGGACGTATCAGATATTAAACTGATAAGAACAGATACTACACTTGATCTTAGCCAAAAGGCCGAGAAGCGATGCCCACAAAGGCGCGGACCGACGCGCGGGCGTTCCGCTGGCGCACAGTGGCGCAGGCCGACTCCTCTGGAGCCCGGGACCCGCGCAGCTGCCGGCCTCCCTGCAGCCAGAGGCCTGCCGCGGGACTCTGCTCCCCCTCTCTCTTGCCTGCCCGCCTGCCTTCCTGCCAGTCCCGGGCGGGGGCCCTGCTCTTTGATCTTCTGTCAACGGCCCGACAACGACCGCAGCCGCAGGGGGCGCCAGCCGCCCGGCCTCCTTAGCTTAGGCCCCTCCCACCGGCAGCAGCTGCGCCCAACCGGCTGCAAGCCAAAGCCGAGCGCCAGCACCTGCGGGCAGAGGCAAGGGGCAGCTCTCTCTCGGGAGGGAGGGAGGGACGGGGACGCGCGCGCACACACGCCTGCCTGCCTGCCTGCCGAAAAAAAAGAAAGAAAAGGTGGATATACTAAGTTTTTTGGAGGGAAAACGCCCAGCTGTCGAAAGGGGCCCGCCTGCAGGGACGGGGACGGACACGCACGCAAGCAAGCAAGCAAGCAAGCAAGCAAGCAAGCAAGCCACGCCTGCCTCCCTGGGAAAAGGCTGAAAAACCTAAGTTTTTTGGAGGGAAAACGCACGGGAGCCGAAAAGGGGGCCGGCCTGCTTGCCCAGAGAGTCGAGACGCGGGAAAGCGCACAGAGGGAGCACGGGAACCGAGAGGGCGAGAGAGAGACAGAACACAGAGACACACAGATGGGGGACGAGGGACGAGACCCGAGAAGAAGGAGCTCCAGTCCACTTCGCTTGCTTGCTCGCTCGCTCGCTAGCTAGCTAGCTACCTAGCTACCTACGTCTGTCTTTTCACCGCTGAGAGAAGGTGGTGCACCGCTCCCGGAGGCGCTGCAATACCGGGCCGATGCGTGGAGAGGACGGAGCAAGCTCCTGATCCAGCTCCCTGTTCCAAAAATCCGTTTAATATGTGGTCCCCCGATGGGGGACGTATCAGATATTAAACTGATAAGAACAGATACTACACTTGATCTTAGCCAAAAGGCCGAGAAGCGATGCCCACAAAGGCGCGGACCGACGCGCGGGCGTTCCGCTGGCGCACAGTGGCGCAGGCCGACTCCTCTGGAGCCCGGGACCCGCGCAGCTGCCGGCCTCCCTGCAGCCAGAGGCCTGCCGCGGGACTCTGCTCCCCCTCTCTCTTGCCTGCCCGCCTGCCTTCCTGCCAGTCCCGGGCGGGGGCCCTGCTCTTTGATCTTCTGTCAACGGCCCGACAACGACCGCAGCCGCAGGGGGCGCCAGCCGCCCGGCCTCCTTAGCTTAGGCCCCTCCCACCGGCAGCAGCTGCGCCCAACCGGCTGCAAGCCAAAGCCGAGCGCCAGCACCTGCGGGCAGAGGCAAGGGGCAGCTCTCTCTCGGGAGGGAGGGAGGGACGGGGACGCGCGCGCACACACGCCTGCCTGCCTGCCTGCCGAAAAAAAAGAAAGAAAAGGTGGATATACTAAGTTTTTTGGAGGGAAAACGCCCAGCTGTCGAAAGGGGCCCGCCTGCAGGGACGGGGACGGACACGCACGCAAGCAAGCAAGCAAGCAAGCAAGCAAGCAAGCAAGCCACGCCTGCCTCCCTGGGAAAAGGCTGAAAAACCTAAGTTTTTTGGAGGGAAAACGCACGGGAGCCGAAAAGGGGGCCGGCCTGCTTGCCCAGAGAGTCGAGACGCGGGAAAGCGCACAGAGGGAGCACGGGAACCGAGAGGGCGAGAGAGAGACAGAACACAGAGACACACAGATGGGGGACGAGGGACGAGACCCGAGAAGAAGGAGCTCCAGTCCACTTCGCTTGCTTGCTCGCTCGCTCGCTAGCTAGCTAGCTACCTAGCTACCTACGTCTGTCTTTTCACCGCTGAGAGAAGGTGGTGCACCGCTCCCGGAGGCGCTGCAATACCGGGCCGATGCGTGGAGAGGACGGAGCAAGCTCCTGATCCAGCTCCCTGTTCCAAAAATCCGTTTAATATGTGGTCCCCCGATGGGGGACGTATCAGATATTAAACTGATAAGAACAGATACTACACTTGATCTTAGCCAAAAGGCCGAGAAGCGATGCCCACAAAGGCGCGGACCGACGCGCGGGCGTTCCGCTGGCGCACAGTGGCGCAGGCCGACTCCTCTGGAGCCCGGGACCCGCGCAGCTGCCGGCCTCCCTGCAGCCAGAGGCCTGCCGCGGGACTCTGCTCCCCCTCTCTCTTGCCTGCCCGCCTGCCTTCCTGCCAGTCCCGGGCGGGGGCCCTGCTCTTTGATCTTCTGTCAACGGCCCGACAACGACCGCAGCCGCAGGGGGCGCCAGCCGCCCGGCCTCCTTAGCTTAGGCCCCTCCCACCGGCAGCAGCTGCGCCCAACCGGCTGCAAGCCAAAGCCGAGCGCCAGCACCTGCGGGCAGAGGCAAGGGGCAGCTCTCTCTCGGGAGGGAGGGAGGGACGGGGACGCGCGCGCACACACGCCTGCCTGCCTGCCTGCCGAAAAAAAAGAAAGAAAAGGTGGATATACTAAGTTTTTTGGAGGGAAAACGCCCAGCTGTCGAAAGGGGCCCGCCTGCAGGGACGGGGACGGACACGCACGCAAGCAAGCAAGCAAGCAAGCAAGCAAGCAAGCAAGCCACGCCTGCCTCCCTGGGAAAAGGCTGAAAAACCTAAGTTTTTTGGAGGGAAAACGCACGGGAGCCGAAAAGGGGGCCGGCCTGCTTGCCCAGAGAGTCGAGACGCGGGAAAGCGCACAGAGGGAGCACGGGAACCGAGAGGGCGAGAGAGAGACAGAACACAGAGACACACAGATGGGGGACGAGGGACGAGACCCGAGAAGAAGGAGCTCCAGTCCACTTCGCTTGCTTGCTCGCTCGCTCGCTAGCTAGCTAGCTACCTAGCTACCTACGTCTGTCTTTTCACCGCTGAGAGAAGGTGGTGCACCGCTCCCGGAGGCGCTGCAATACCGGGCCGATGCGTGGAGAGGACGGAGCAAGCTCCTGATCCAGCTCCCTGTTCCAAAAATCCGTTTAATATGTGGTCCCCCGATGGGGGACGTATCAGATATTAAACTGATAAGAACAGATACTACACTTGATCTTAGCCAAAAGGCCGAGAAGCGATGCCCACAAAGGCGCGGACCGACGCGCGGGCGTTCCGCTGGCGCACAGTGGCGCAGGCCGACTCCTCTGGAGCCCGGGACCCGCGCAGCTGCCGGCCTCCCTGCAGCCAGAGGCCTGCCGCGGGACTCTGCTCCCCCTCTCTCTTGCCTGCCCGCCTGCCTTCCTGCCAGTCCCGGGCGGGGGCCCTGCTCTTTGATCTTCTGTCAACGGCCCGACAACGACCGCAGCCGCAGGGGGCGCCAGCCGCCCGGCCTCCTTAGCTTAGGCCCCTCCCACCGGCAGCAGCTGCGCCCAACCGGCTGCAAGCCAAAGCCGAGCGCCAGCACCTGCGGGCAGAGGCAAGGGGCAGCTCTCTCTCGGGAGGGAGGGAGGGACGGGGACGCGCGCGCACACACGCCTGCCTGCCTGCCTGCCGAAAAAAAAGAAAGAAAAGGTGGATATACTAAGTTTTTTGGAGGGAAAACGCCCAGCTGTCGAAAGGGGCCCGCCTGCAGGGACGGGGACGGACACGCACGCAAGCAAGCAAGCAAGCAAGCAAGCAAGCAAGCAAGCCACGCCTGCCTCCCTGGGAAAAGGCTGAAAAACCTAAGTTTTTTGGAGGGAAAACGCACGGGAGCCGAAAAGGGGGCCGGCCTGCTTGCCCAGAGAGTCGAGACGCGGGAAAGCGCACAGAGGGAGCACGGGAACCGAGAGGGCGAGAGAGAGACAGAACACAGAGACACACAGATGGGGGACGAGGGACGAGACCCGAGAAGAAGGAGCTCCAGTCCACTTCGCTTGCTTGCTCGCTCGCTCGCTAGCTAGCTAGCTACCTAGCTACCTACGTCTGTCTTTTCACCGCTGAGAGAAGGTGGTGCACCGCTCCCGGAGGCGCTGCAATACCGGGCCGATGCGTGGAGAGGACGGAGCAAGCTCCTGATCCAGCTCCCTGTTCCAAAAATCCGTTTAATATGTGGTCCCCCGATGGGGGACGTATCAGATATTAAACTGATAAGAACAGATACTACACTTGATCTTAGCCAAAAGGCCGAGAAGCGATGCCCACAAAGGCGCGGACCGACGCGCGGGCGTTCCGCTGGCGCACAGTGGCGCAGGCCGACTCCTCTGGAGCCCGGGACCCGCGCAGCTGCCGGCCTCCCTGCAGCCAGAGGCCTGCCGCGGGACTCTGCTCCCCCTCTCTCTTGCCTGCCCGCCTGCCTTCCTGCCAGTCCCGGGCGGGGGCCCTGCTCTTTGATCTTCTGTCAACGGCCCGACAACGACCGCAGCCGCAGGGGGCGCCAGCCGCCCGGCCTCCTTAGCTTAGGCCCCTCCCACCGGCAGCAGCTGCGCCCAACCGGCTGCAAGCCAAAGCCGAGCGCCAGCACCTGCGGGCAGAGGCAAGGGGCAGCTCTCTCTCGGGAGGGAGGGAGGGACGGGGACGCGCGCGCACACACGCCTGCCTGCCTGCCTGCCGAAAAAAAAGAAAGAAAAGGTGGATATACTAAGTTTTTTGGAGGGAAAACGCCCAGCTGTCGAAAGGGGCCCGCCTGCAGGGACGGGGACGGACACGCACGCAAGCAAGCAAGCAAGCAAGCAAGCAAGCAAGCAAGCCACGCCTGCCTCCCTGGGAAAAGGCTGAAAAACCTAAGTTTTTTGGAGGGAAAACGCACGGGAGCCGAAAAGGGGGCCGGCCTGCTTGCCCAGAGAGTCGAGACGCGGGAAAGCGCACAGAGGGAGCACGGGAACCGAGAGGGCGAGAGAGAGACAGAACACAGAGACACACAGATGGGGGACGAGGGACGAGACCCGAGAAGAAGGAGCTCCAGTCCACTTC
Organism: Lepisosteus platostomus; assembly: GCF_059453375.1. NCBI lineage: Eukaryota > Metazoa > Chordata > Actinopteri > Semionotiformes > Lepisosteidae > Lepisosteus > Lepisosteus platostomus. The sequence goes on from NW_028291705.1 coordinate 214,271, forward strand.
GCTTGCTTGCTCGCTCGCTCGCTAGCTAGCTAGCTACCTAGCTACCTACGTCTGTCTTTTCACCGCTGAGAGAAGGTGGTGCACCGCTCCCGGAGGCGCTGCAATACCGGGCCGATGCGTGGAGAGGACGGAGCAAGCTCCTGATCCAGCTCCCTGTTCCAAAAATCCGTTTAATATGTGGTCCCCCGATGGGGGACGTATCAGATATTAAACTGATAAGAACAGATACTACACTTGATCTTAGCCAAAAGGCCGAGAAGCGATGCCCACAAAGGCGCGGACCGACGCGCGGGCGTTCCGCTGGCGCACAGTGGCGCAGGCCGACTCCTCTGGAGCCCGGGACCCGCGCAGCTGCCGGCCTCCCTGCAGCCAGAGGCCTGCCGCGGGACTCTGCTCCCCCTCTCTCTTGCCTGCCCGCCTGCCTTCCTGCCAGTCCCGGGCGGGGGCCCTGCTCTTTGATCTTCTGTCAACGGCCCGACAACGACCGCAGCCGCAGGGGGCGCCAGCCGCCCGGCCTCCTTAGCTTAGGCCCCTCCCACCGGCAGCAGCTGCGCCCAACCGGCTGCAAGCCAAAGCCGAGCGCCAGCACCTGCGGGCAGAGGCAAGGGGCAGCTCTCTCTCGGGAGGGAGGGAGGGACGGGGACGCGCGCGCACACACGCCTGCCTGCCTGCCTGCCGAAAAAAAAGAAAGAAAAGGTGGATATACTAAGTTTTTTGGAGGGAAAACGCCCAGCTGTCGAAAGGGGCCCGCCTGCAGGGACGGGGACGGACACGCACGCAAGCAAGCAAGCAAGCAAGCAAGCAAGCAAGCAAGCCACGCCTGCCTCCCTGGGAAAAGGCTGAAAAACCTAAGTTTTTTGGAGGGAAAACGCACGGGAGCCGAAAAGGGGGCCGGCCTGCTTGCCCAGAGAGTCGAGACGCGGGAAAGCGCACAGAGGGAGCACGGGAACCGAGAGGGCGAGAGAGAGACAGAACACAGAGACACACAGATGGGGGACGAGGGACGAGACCCGAGAAGAAGGAGCTCCAGTCCACTTCGCTTGCTTGCTCGCTCGCTCGCTAGCTAGCTAGCTACCTAGCTACCTACGTCTGTCTTTTCACCGCTGAGAGAAGGTGGTGCACCGCTCCCGGAGGCGCTGCAATACCGGGCCGATGCGTGGAGAGGACGGAGCAAGCTCCTGATCCAGCTCCCTGTTCCAAAAATCCGTTTAATATGTGGTCCCCCGATGGGGGACGTATCAGATATTAAACTGATAAGAACAGATACTACACTTGATCTTAGCCAAAAGGCCGAGAAGCGATGCCCACAAAGGCGCGGACCGACGCGCGGGCGTTCCGCTGGCGCACAGTGGCGCAGGCCGACTCCTCTGGAGCCCGGGACCCGCGCAGCTGCCGGCCTCCCTGCAGCCAGAGGCCTGCCGCGGGACTCTGCTCCCCCTCTCTCTTGCCTGCCCGCCTGCCTTCCTGCCAGTCCCGGGCGGGGGCCCTGCTCTTTGATCTTCTGTCAACGGCCCGACAACGACCGCAGCCGCAGGGGGCGCCAGCCGCCCGGCCTCCTTAGCTTAGGCCCCTCCCACCGGCAGCAGCTGCGCCCAACCGGCTGCAAGCCAAAGCCGAGCGCCAGCACCTGCGGGCAGAGGCAAGGGGCAGCTCTCTCTCGGGAGGGAGGGAGGGACGGGGACGCGCGCGCACACACGCCTGCCTGCCTGCCTGCCGAAAAAAAAGAAAGAAAAGGTGGATATACTAAGTTTTTTGGAGGGAAAACGCCCAGCTGTCGAAAGGGGCCCGCCTGCAGGGACGGGGACGGACACGCACGCAAGCAAGCAAGCAAGCAAGCAAGCAAGCAAGCAAGCCACGCCTGCCTCCCTGGGAAAAGGCTGAAAAACCTAAGTTTTTTGGAGGGAAAACGCACGGGAGCCGAAAAGGGGGCCGGCCTGCTTGCCCAGAGAGTCGAGACGCGGGAAAGCGCACAGAGGGAGCACGGGAACCGAGAGGGCGAGAGAGAGACAGAACACAGAGACACACAGATGGGGGACGAGGGACGAGACCCGAGAAGAAGGAGCTCCAGTCCACTTCGCTTGCTTGCTCGCTCGCTCGCTAGCTAGCTAGCTACCTAGCTACCTACGTCTGTCTTTTCACCGCTGAGAGAAGGTGGTGCACCGCTCCCGGAGGCGCTGCAATACCGGGCCGATGCGTGGAGAGGACGGAGCAAGCTCCTGATCCAGCTCCCTGTTCCAAAAATCCGTTTAATATGTGGTCCCCCGATGGGGGACGTATCAGATATTAAACTGATAAGAACAGATACTACACTTGATCTTAGCCAAAAGGCCGAGAAGCGATGCCCACAAAGGCGCGGACCGACGCGCGGGCGTTCCGCTGGCGCACAGTGGCGCAGGCCGACTCCTCTGGAGCCCGGGACCCGCGCAGCTGCCGGCCTCCCTGCAGCCAGAGGCCTGCCGCGGGACTCTGCTCCCCCTCTCTCTTGCCTGCCCGCCTGCCTTCCTGCCAGTCCCGGGCGGGGGCCCTGCTCTTTGATCTTCTGTCAACGGCCCGACAACGACCGCAGCCGCAGGGGGCGCCAGCCGCCCGGCCTCCTTAGCTTAGGCCCCTCCCACCGGCAGCAGCTGCGCCCAACCGGCTGCAAGCCAAAGCCGAGCGCCAGCACCTGCGGGCAGAGGCAAGGGGCAGCTCTCTCTCGGGAGGGAGGGAGGGACGGGGACGCGCGCGCACACACGCCTGCCTGCCTGCCTGCCGAAAAAAAAGAAAGAAAAGGTGGATATACTAAGTTTTTTGGAGGGAAAACGCCCAGCTGTCGAAAGGGGCCCGCCTGCAGGGACGGGGACGGACACGCACGCAAGCAAGCAAGCAAGCAAGCAAGCAAGCAAGCAAGCCACGCCTGCCTCCCTGGGAAAAGGCTGAAAAACCTAAGTTTTTTGGAGGGAAAACGCACGGGAGCCGAAAAGGGGGCCGGCCTGCTTGCCCAGAGAGTCGAGACGCGGGGAAAGCGCACAGAGGGAGCACGGGAACCGAGAGGGCGAGAGAGAGACAGAACACAGAGACACACAGATGGGGGACGAGGGACGAGACCCGAGAAGAAGGAGCTCCAGTCCACTTCGCTTGCTTGCTCGCTCGCTCGCTAGCTAGCTAGCTACCTAGCTACCTACGTCTGTCTTTTCACCGCTGAGAGAAGGTGGTGCACCGCTCCCGGAGGCGCTGCAATACCGGGCCGATGCGTGGAGAGGACGGAGCAAGCTCCTGATCCAGCTCCCTGTTCCAAAAATCCGTTTAATATGTGGTCCCCCGATGGGGGACGTATCAGATATTAAACTGATAAGAACAGATACTACACTTGATCTTAGCCAAAAGGCCGAGAAGCGATGCCCACAAAGGCGCGGACCGACGCGCGGGCGTTCCGCTGGCGCACAGTGGCGCAGGCCGACTCCTCTGGAGCCCGGGACCCGCGCAGCTGCCGGCCTCCCTGCAGCCAGAGGCCTGCCGCGGGACTCTGCTCCCCCTCTCTCTTGCCTGCCCGCCTGCCTTCCTGCCAGTCCCGGGCGGGGGCCCTGCTCTTTGATCTTCTGTCAACGGCCCGACAACGACCGCAGCCGCAGGGGGCGCCAGCCGCCCGGCCTCCTTAGCTTAGGCCCCTCCCACCGGCAGCAGCTGCGCCCAACCGGCTGCAAGCCAAAGCCGAGCGCCAGCACCTGCGGGCAGAGGCAAGGGGCAGCTCTCTCTCGGGAGGGAGGGAGGGACGGGGACGCGCGCGCACACACGCCTGCCTGCCTGCCTGCCGAAAAAAAAGAAAGAAAAGGTGGATATACTAAGTTTTTTGGAGGGAAAACGCCCAGCTGTCGAAAGGGGCCCGCCTGCAGGGACGGGGACGGACACGCACGCAAGCAAGCAAGCAAGCAAGCAAGCAAGCAAGCAAGCCACGCCTGCCTCCCTGGGAAAAGGCTGAAAAACCTAAGTTTTTTGGAGGGAAAACGCACGGGAGCCGAAAAGGGGGCCGGCCTGCTTGCCCAGAGAGTCGAGACGCGGGAAAGCGCACAGAGGGAGCACGGGAACCGAGAGGGCGAGAGAGAGACAGAACACAGAGACACACAGATGGGGGACGAGGGACGAGACCCGAGAAGAAGGAGCTCCAGTCCACTTCGCTTGCTTGCTCGCTCGCTCGCTAGCTAGCTAGCTACCTAGCTACCTACGTCTGTCTTTTCACCGCTGAGAGAAGGTGGTGCACCGCTCCCGGAGGCGCTGCAATACCGGGCCGATGCGTGGAGAGGACGGAGCAAGCTCCTGATCCAGCTCCCTGTTCCAAAAATCCGTTTAATATGTGGTCCCCCGATGGGGGACGTATCAGATATTAAACTGATAAGAACAGATACTACACTTGATCTTAGCCAAAAGGCCGAGAAGC